>NC_051334.1:99015850-99315850 GCF_015220235.1 Choloepus didactylus | reverse complement strand
CTTTTCATATCTTTTGCCCATTTTATAATTGGGCTGTCTGTACTATTGTCATTGAGTTTTAGGATTTCTTTATATATGCAAGATATCAGTCTTTTGACAGATACATGGTTTCCAAAAATTTTTTCCCATTGAGTTGTCTGCCTCTTTACCTTTTTGACAAATTCCTTTGAGTACAGAAACTTCTAAGCTTGAAGAGTTCCCATTTATCTTTTTTTTTCTTTTGTTGCTTGTGCTTTGGGTGTAAAGTCTAGGAAGTGTCCACCTAATACAAGGTTTGAAGATGTTTCCCGAAATTATCTTCTAGGAGTTTTATGGTACTTTCTTTTATATTGAGATCTTTGGTCCATTTGAGTTAATTTTTGTGTAGGGTGTGAGGTAGGGGTCCTCTTTCATTCTTTTGGATATGGATATCCAACTCTCCCAGCCCCATTTGTTGAACAGACCATTATGACCCAGTTCAGTGACTTTGGAGGCCTTATCAAAGATCAGTCGGCCATAGATCTGGGGGTCTATCTCCGAATTCTCAATTTGATTCCATTGATCTATATGTCTATCTTTGTGCCAGTACCATGCTGTTTTGACAACTGTGGCTTTATAATAAGCTTCAAAGTCAGGGAGTGTAAGTCCTCCCACTTCATTTTTCTTTTTTAGAGTGTCTTTAGCAATTCAAGGCATCTTCCCTTTCCAAATAAATTTGATTACTAGCTTTTCCAAGTCTGCAAAGTAGGTTGTTGGAATTTTGATTGGGATTGCATTGAATCCGTTGATGAGTTTGGGTAGAATTGACATCTCAGTGACATTTAGCCTTCCTATCCATGAACATGGACTATTTTTCCATCTTTTAAGGTCCCCTTCTATTTCTTTTAGTAGAGTTATGTAGTTTTGTTTGTATAGGTCTTTTACATCTTTGGTTAAGTTTATTCCTAGGTACTTGATTTTTTTAGTTGCTATTGAAAATGGTATCTTTTTCTTGAGTGTCTCTTCAGTTTGTTCATTTCTAGCATATAGAAACATTACTGACTTATGTGCATTAATCTTGTATCCCGCTACTTTGCTAAATTTGTTTATTAGCTCTAGTAGCTGTATCGTCGATTTCTCAGGGTTTTCCAGATATAAGATCATATCATCTGCAAACAATGACAGTTTTACTTCGTCTTTTCCAATCTGGATGCCTTTTATTTCTTTGTCTTGCTGGATTTCCCTGGCTAGCACTTCCAGCACAATGTTGAATAGCAGTAGTGTTAGCGGGCATCCTTGTGTTGTTCCTGATCTTAGAGGGAAGGCTTTCAGTCTCTCAACATTGAGTACTATGCTGCCTGTGGGTTTTTCATATATGCTCTTTATCACATTGAGCAAGTTTCCTTCAATTCCTACCTTTTGAAGTGTTTTTATCAAAAACGGATGTTGGAATTTTTCAAATGCTTTTTTAGCATCTATTGAGATGATCATTTGATTTTTCCCTTTCAAATAGTTAATGTGTTGTAATACATTGATTGTTTTTCTTATGTTGAACCATCCTTGCACACCTGGAATGAACCCCACTTGGTCATGGTGTATGACTTTTTTAATGTATCTTTGGATTCGATTTGAAAGTATTTTGTTGAGGATTTTTGCATCTATATTCATTAGGGAATTTGGCCGGTAGTTTTCCTTTCTTGTAACATTTTTGCCTGGTTTTGGTATTAGATTAATGTTAGCTTCATAAAATGAGTTAGGTTGTGTTCCATTATCTTCAATGTTTTGAAAGAGTTTAAGTAAGATTGGTGTCAGTTCTTTTTGGACAGTTTGGTAGAATTCCCCTCTGAAGCCATCTGGCCCTGTGCATTTATTTGCGGGAAGCTTTTTGATGACTGATTGGATCTCTTTGCTTGTGATTGGTCCATTGAGGTCTTCTATTTCTTCTCTGGTCAGTCTAGGTTGTTCATATGTTTCCAGGAAACTGTCCATTTCCTCTACATTATCCAGTTTGTTGCCATACAGTTGTTCATAGTATCCTCTTATAATTGTTTTTAATTTCTTCGGGATCTGCAGTTATGTCACCTTTTCATTCATTATTTTGTTTATATGGGTCTTCTCTCTTTTTGATTTTGTCAGTCTAGCTAGGGGCTTGTCAATCTTGTTGATCTTCTCAAAGAACCAACTTTTGGTGATATTTATCCTCTCTATTGGTTTTTTGTTCTCTATATCATTTATTTCTGCTTTAACCCTTGTTATTTCTTTTCTTCTACTTGGTTTAGGACTGGTTTGCTGTTCATTTTCTAGCTGCTTCAGCTGATCTATTATTTCTTTGATTTTGGCTCTTTCTTCCTTTTTAATATAAGCATTTAGTGCTATAAATCTCCCCCTCAGTACCACTTTTGCTGCATCCCATAGGTTTTGGTATGTTGTGTTCTCATTTTCATTCGTTTCTATATATTTAGCAATTTCTCTTGCTATTCCTTCTTTAACCCACTGATTGTTTAGAAGTGTGTTGTTTACCCTCCAGGTATTTGTGAATTTTCTGAGTCTCTGATGGTTCTTGCCTTCTAATTGTATTCCATTGTGGTCAGAGGATGTGCTTTGAATAATTTCAAACTTTTCAAATTTATGGAGCCTTGTTTTATGTCCCAGCATATGATCTATTCTGGAGAAAGTTCCGTGAGACTAGAGATGTATGTGTATCCTAGTGATTTGGGATTTAATATTCTATGTATGTCTGTTAAATCTAATTCATTTATCAGATTGTTTAGGTTTTCAATTTCCTTATTGGTCTTTTGTGTGGTTGATCTATCTATAGGAGAGAGTGATGTGTTCAAGTCTCCCACAATTATTGTGGAAACATCAATTTCTTCTTTTAGTTTTGCCAGTGTTTGTCTCATGTATTTTGTGGCACCTTGATTGGGTGCATAAACATTTATGATTGTTATTTCTTCTTGTTGAATTGCCCCTTTTATTAGTATGTAGTGGCCTTCTTTGTCTCTCAAAACATCCCTGCATTTAAAGTCTATTTTATCTGAGATTAATATTGCTATACCTGCTTTCTTTTGGCTGTAGCTTGCATGAAATATTTTTTTCCATCTTTTCACTTTCAATTTCTTTGTGTCCCTGTGTCTAAGACGAGTCTCTTGTATGCAAAATATTGATGGTTCATTTTTTTTAATCCATTCTGTGAATCTGTATCTTTTAATTGGGGAGTTTAATCCATTTACATTCAACGTTATAACCTTGAAGGCATTTCTTGAATCAGCCATCTTATCCTTTGGTTTATGTTTGTCATATATATATTTTCCCCTCTCTGTATTAATATCCTTTAATGTACCCATACCAAATCTCTTTAGCACTGAACCTTTCTCCAAGTCTCTCTGTCCTTTCTTTGTTTCTCTGTCTGTAGGGCTCCCTTTAATATCTCCAGTAGGGCAGGTCTCTTGTTAGCAAATTCTCTCAGTATTTGTTTGTCTGTGAAAAATTTAAGCTCTCCCTCAAATTTGAAGGAAAGCTTTGCTGGATAAAGTATTCTTGGTTGGAAATTTTTCTCACTCAGAATTTTAAATATGTCATGCCACTGCCTTCTCACCTCCATGGTGGCTGCTGTGTAGTCACTACTTAGTCTTATGCTGTTTCCTTTGTACGTGGTGAATTGCTTTTCTCTTGCTGCTTTGAGAACTTGCTCCTTCTCTTCCGTGTTTGACAGTGTGATCAGAATATGTCTTGGAGTGGGTTTATTTAGATTTATTCTATTTCGAGTTCACTGGGCATTTATGATTTGTGTATTTATGGTGTTTAGAAGATTTGGGAAGTTTTCCCCAACAATTTCTTTGAATACTCTTCCTAGACCTTTACCCTTTTCTTCCCCTTCTGGAACACCAAAGAGTCTTACATTTAGACGTTTTATATCATCTATCATATCCCTGAGGTCCATTTTGATTTTTTCAATTTTTTCCCCATTCTTTCTTTTGTGCTTTCATTTTCCATTCTGTCGTCTTCCAGGTCACTGATTCATTATTCAACTTCCTCTAGTCTTGTACTATGAGTATCCAGAATCTTTTTAATTTTGTCAACAGTTTCTTTAATTTCCACAAGATCATCTATTTTTTTCTTTAGTCTTGCAATGTCTTTATGCTCTTCTAGGGTCTTCTTGATGTCCTTTATATCCTGTGCCATGCTCTTCTTCATGTCCTTTATATCCCGTGCCATGGTCTCGTCGTTCATCTTTAGTTCTTTGGTTAGTTGCTCTTGGTATTGTATCTCTTCTGATCTTTTGATTTGGGTGCTTGGGCTTGGGTTATCCATATCGTCTACTTTTTTCATGTGCTTTAAAATTTTCTGTTGTTTTTGGCCTCTTGGCATTTGGTTAACTTGATAGGGTGTTTTTAGCATTTGTAGACAAATTGAAATCCTTATCTCTAATTTGTCTGATTTACAGGTTCGTGGAGTACACTTTCTCTAACCAGCAGGTGGCATCCATGAGCCACCTGTTCCCCTCAAGCCAGTTCTCCCCTGCTTTGTCTTTGTGGTGAATGGGGTAGTGAGTCTTGTGGGGTCTAATTGGTGTACCAAGCTTCCGTGTGTAGTTGGTATTGCCCACCCTGTATTTGGGGTGTGTTTCTGGGTGGTCAGGGAGGGGGGTTGGCTCTAACAATCAAATCTCCCTGGTGTTCCTAGAGTTTTAAAGCTGCTGCAATTGTCTAATCTTTCAGTTCAGTCCTGCTGCAGTTTATCTTTGCCACTGACCCACAAGTCCCTGGTATGGCCCCTGAGACTTGCGAGTGGGTCCCTCTTCCAGGCTGTGCACCCCCTGGTCCTCTGTTGAGGGATGACTGTGCTATGTCACATGTGAGTGCCATACCCCCAGGGTGGTTCTGGGCTACATGACTGTGTAGGGAGGCTCCCAGTCTGCTGAGTGGGCACCTCCTTTTCCTTGGGAAGTTGTGGTGTTTAGTGAATTTTCTCAGCCACTGGATTATTGCCTTTTGTCTCAGAGCTCTCTTAGTTCTGCTCTTGTCTTGACCTGCCCAAATTGCAAGTCTTTGAGGCTTTCTGTATTGGGCTTCTTAGAGAAATTTTTTTAGAAACAGAAAAAAAAAAAAAGATTAAAAAAAAGGCCCTCCTTGCAGATCTAATGGGCTATTGAAATGCTAAGAGACAAAGCAATGAGGAACATTATGGAAAAATCCCAGGAGCAGAGAGATCAGTTTTTCTTTGGGATTTACATATGAGCCTCAAAATGAGCTCTGCCTTTCTCCTTTCTATGCTCACCAGAACTCCAAAAAGCCTCTGCTTTTATTTTGGAGTTTTTCTTACTGTTTTTTGCTATGCCTATCTCCTCTTTGCTGGGCTGGCTGCTCTCAGATTCTCTGGTGTCTGGTCTCAGTCTATCTATGATTGGATTTTGGATCAGTAGAATGAGTTTCCGATAAGAGCTGCCACTGCAGTTCTCCCTTCTTGTTCCCAGTGCTGATGGCCCCTCCTCCCATGGGACTGAGCCTGGCAGGGAAGGGCACAGGTCCCCTGGCTGCAAAAACTTACAGATTTCACTGATCTCAGCAGTTTGATGTGTTCATGAGTGTTGTATGAAGTATGCCCAAAGTCAGATTGCTCTGTGGTGTCCAGTCCACGCAGTTCCTGGCTTTCTACCTACTTTCCTGGAGGAGTAACTAAAACATACAGCTCACCAATCCACCATCTGGCCTCTCTATTTGTTTTTGAGAAAGAGAAAAATATTAAAGAAAGGAAGGGCCCAGTATGGGCCATTTACAATCTTTGCATATCTAACAGGCTACCGAAATGCTAAAAGACCAGGAGTTGAGGGCAATTATGGAGCAATAGAGAAAGCAGAGAAGCCGGCTTTTCAGACAAGGGCTCTCTGTCCCTGGATTTGCATATTGGTCTGATTCCTTTTGAGCCCTGCCCATCTCCATATTTTGTTCACCTGACTATAAAAAGTCTCTCTTTTTATTGTGTTCTCTATTTTTATGCTCTTTTGCTAACCCAATCTCCTCTCCACTGGGCTGACTGCTCCCAGATTTTTCAGTGTCTGTGCTCAGTTTATCTATGGTTGCAGCTTCCATTCTTTGTCCTGTTTCCCAGCATACATAGGCTCCTTCTTCCTTGGGATTGTACCAGGCAGTGAGAGATGCAGGCCCCCTGGCGATGAGAAGTTACAGATTTCTCTGAACTCAAGCATTCCACATGTTTGTGAGTCTTATATAAAGATTGTCCAGTCTCAAATTCCTCTGTAGGGTACATTACACACAGTTCCTGGCTTTCTACTACTGCCTGGAAGAGTAACTACAATCTAGACCTCACCACTCCTCCATCTTGTTGACCTCAGGAGCTGTTATTTTTTAATCAGATATGCAATCAGAGGGCCATTTCTGAGTTGCTTAAGGAAACAGTGGATTTAGAGATGAGTTGGAAAAGAGGAAATGAAATGAAGTTAACATATTTTACAGAACTTCAGGAAAAATAATAGAGGCATCTTATGAGAATTTTAATAAAGTTATGTTGCATGGTATATGATATAACCTATGCTTCCATCTAATATATCTTTAGTAAAAATAATTTCTAATATATTATAGAGTGAGGTCATTTGCTTTTGTGAGACAGTGGGTTATTGGGTATAGTTAGAGGATGAGAATGGAATGAGATTAATGGTGTCACACACAAGGACACAGTTACAGCTGAATTATATACATGGACTTGTGCCTTTAGCAGATGTAGAGAGGGGTGAGAGGTGTGTATTTCATGGTGTTTCATGGTGTTTTATCATTTATGTCTCTTCTCAATGAAAGTTTCATTTATTTTGTCTTATGCTCATTTTTAATTTAACTTGTTTGAGGTATATGCGAACATATGCTTCCATTTCTGTTGGCTAAATGTCTAGAAGTAGAATGACTGGATCTTAGGGAAGATGGATTCTTTAATTTATAATGAACTGTCAAATTGTTTTTCAAAGTGGTTGTGCCTTTTTATTTACCTGCAGAAGTGTATATGGATTCAAGTTGCTCCACAATAGGATCAACTTTAAACTCAGGCCTTTACTGGGAAATGATTACAACCAAAGAATAAAACTATCATGTATTCACACAAGAGTAAACAATATACTTAGCAGAGAAACACTGATTAAAGACAGAAAATAAACACACAGAGAGCATATAGTTTAGAAAGTAAAAGTTAATTCAAAGTTAAGTAAATAGGCAATACACAATTGTTTTGAAGACAGATGTGGAGTAAGGAATAAGGGAAACCAGTACCATTATATCTATGATAAGCAGCATGTTATAGGTACAAAAATTCATGCTAGGAGACTAGGCTACCTGAATATGTATTTTAGCTCTGCCACTTCCTGTGGGCAAGTTGCTTAACATCTCTCTGTATCAATTTCTCATCTCTAAAATGGGAATATTAATAGCATCTATCTCATAGGATAATAATAGTAATAATCAGTTGGTGTGTGGTTCAAATTATTTTAATTAAGTTAATTTATGCAAAGCACTTACAAGAGTGCTTGGCATATGAAAGGGTTCAAACTTCTAGGTAAAGAGAAGAAAGTACTTTTATTCATGTTTTGACATTCTAAATTACATTTCCCAGGAAGACAACAAACTCAAAACCAAGTGTTGTGAAAGAACATTTGATTTTCAAAATATATTTTATATTTCAAGAGCAAACTATGGAGAACTCAAATAATATCTTTTCTCCACAAACTATAAAAGATATATCCTGGATGAAGAACTAGGCCAGGGGACTTTCTATCCTAATGTGTTAGTCAGGGTTCTCCAGAGAAGCAGACATTTATGTAAGTATTATGAGACCTATTATAGGAATTTACTCACACCATTGGCTCACATGGGGGTGGACAAGCAGGCATTTCTCAGGTTAGTCTGCAAATTGGTAACACCAATGAAGTGTTTGATGAAATACCCAGGAGAAGCTGGCTGGCTGAAGTAGAGATATAATTTCTTTCTGACTGCAGAAATAATCAGTTTTCCTTTATGTCATTCAAGTGATTGGATGAGACATCTCTCATTGCTAAAGGCAATCTACTTTGTATACTGTAGATGTACCCAACAACAGATGCAATTAACTAACAATTTATATCCATGAAAAACACTCACATTGTCAATTAAGTCAGTTCTTGCTTGACCAAACAACTGGACACCATAACCTAGCCCAGTTGACACATGACCTTAGCCATCACACCTAGTGCAGAGGGATATTACTTAGAGGGTATAAAGGACCCAAAATCTGCTCCTTCTAGTTCTTAGTGATTGTGGAGGGAAGAGAGTGGGATGTAGGATACCCTGAGGAACCTGTGGGACACCATCAAGCATGCCAATATAAGCATTGTTGGAGTCCAAGAAGGAGAAGAAAGAGAAACGGATACAATACTCAAGGAAATAATGGCAGAAAACTTCACAAATTTATTGAAAGACATGAATATACACATCAAGATGCTCAACAAACTAAAAAAGAGTTAAAACCAAATAGGCCCACAATGTGACATATAATCTAAATGTCAAATATCAAAAATAAAGAGAGAATTTAGAAAACTGCAAGTGACAAGCAATGCAATGCATACAAGAGAACCTCAATAAGATTAAGTGTCAATTTCTTATCAGAATCCATGAAGGAAAGAAGGCAGTGAGATGACATATTTAAAGTGCTGTAAAAAATGCTGGCAACCAAGAATACTAATCTAGCAATGACTTTCAAAAATGAGGGAGAGAGAGTGACATCATCAATATGGTGACATAGGGCACTACTGAAAACCTCTCCCCAGAGATTCAGTGAAAAAAGGGCAGTTCTCACTTGTTCAGAACTCTGGAGGGAGGTACAGACTGGTGAAGGATCCCACAAATGCTGAACTGAAGAAAGAGAAAAAATAAGGTAGGAAACTTCAATCCAGGCCCAGCTGGTCTTCCCACCTCCCCCTCACTTGGTCCAACCCAGCTTGGGAAGTTCCCAGAAGTAGCAGCAGAGATTCTCCCACCTACCTCTGAGGACACAGCCTATACAATCTCTCACAGCAGTGAGATAGGTCAACATCTATGTCCATACATAGTGACCATATCCCACACTGTCCATGGCATGACTTAAGCTGCAGGGGAGGGCAGAGTACAAAAAGGCAGTAAGGAAGAGCTTCCAAAAGGGAGGATCAAGAGGGAACAAAAATACTACCCTAAAAGCAGCAACTAGACAAGCAGAAACTACCCAAATCAACTGTTTGGGGATGCAGGGGACATGGGAGGACACTTCAACACCCAGGTCAGTGAGGAACAAAGCATCTGAGAAAACATAGACAGAGACCATGTTTCCAGCCTTGAATCCTGATGTCCATTCCCCACCCATGGGGGAAACAGAAGTTGGAGGCCCAATCCCTGCATGGGGGATTGCTGCAGACTGAAGCAGCCAGGGGAATCCTCTGGTACAAGTAAAATGGGGGACACATCCCTTCATTGAGCCAGATTTTGGCTGGAGAATTGAGGGCACAGAAATCCTGCATTTCAGCCCCATGCAATCAGACACAGCCTGGGCTCAGGTAATTAAAACAGCTTCTGAGGATGATTAAGTCACCAAATGCACCATCTTCTGGGCAGGAAGGAAAGTGCAGGGAAACTCCAGGTCTTTTCAGAGCCTCTCCAAACCCTATCCCATGGTCATTGGAACTGGTGTAAACTCCCTGCATGTATATGTGGCCCTGTTTTGGCTGAGAAATATGGACAACCCAACTGTGACAGCAGTGTCCTAATACAAACCCAGACAACAATTAAACCCTAGAAAAGACAGATAAATCTGCCTTAAGAATAGACCCATCAAGATAATCAGATGACCAGATATCATCAGAAAGTCATGACATATTAAATTCAAGAAGAAATGGCCAAGCTTAAGGAACAGATCAAAATTTGGAGGAGATGCAGAATCTGGAACAACTAATCAAAGATGTGCAAACAAATCCTCTGACTTAATTCAAAGAAATGAAGGAAAAATTATATAAAGAGATAAAGTGTATTAAGAAGACACAAGAATAACATAAAGAAGAATTTGAAATAACACACTGAAAAAATAACCATTATGGAAATAAAGACATTGTAGATGAAATTCAACATATACTTGAGACACAACAGCAGATTTGAAAAGCAGAAGAATTAGTAAGCAAGAAGACAGTACAATTTAATTTGAACAGAGAAATGAAAAAATGGAGAAAAAATGGAAATAATTAACAAAACAAAGTGCAAAACATATGCATCATAGGTATCCCAAAGGACAAGAGAAGTGAAAAGGACCAAGAAGTATATCCAAAGAAATAATGGCTGAAAATTTCCCAATCATTATAAAGGAATAAATATACAAATCCAAGAAGACCAATGAACTCCAAACATAATAAATCATAATAGACCCACTCCAAGAAACATGGTAATCAGACAGTGAAATGCAGAAGAAAAAGAGAAAATTACAAAAGCAGCAAGAGTAAAGCAATTCATCACATACAAGGGAAGCCAAATAAGACTAAGTGCTGATTTCTCATCAGACACCATGGAGGCAAGAAGTTAGTGGTATGATATATTTAAGGTACTGAAATAGAAAAACTTGCCAGCCAAGGATTTTCAATCCAGCCAGTCTGTGCTTCAAAATGAGGGAGAGTTTAAAATATTCACAAATAAACAGAAAATTCAGAAATAAATTCAGAAATAAAACAGAAAATTCAGAAAATTCAGAAATAAACAGAAACTGCGAAATTGCATTAATAAGAGGCCAATCCAAAGGGATTCCTGCTGAATGAAAAGAAGACAGGAGAGAGAGGTCGGGAGGAGAGTAAAGAATTGAAGATTATTGGAAGGGTAACTTAAAGGAGAAAAAGAGAGAAAAAATGATCTGACAAATAAAAACCAAAGGATGAGATGAACTGACTATAAAGTAATAACTTTGAATGTTAATGGATTAAACTCCCCAATAAAAAGACAGAGATTGACAGTATGAATTTTAAAATGTGACCCTGTTATATGCTGTTTAAAAAAGAGTCATCTTAGATGCAAAAATGCAAATAGGATTAAAGTGAAAAGATGGAAAATGGTATTCTATGCACGTAGTAACCAAAAGAAAGCTGGGGTAACTATACTAATATCTTACAAACTTACTTTAAATGCAAAAAATATTATAAGTAAAGAAGGACAATATATAGTAGTAAAAAGGGAAATTTAACAATATGAAATTAGAATCATAAATATCTATACTCCTAATAAAGGTGCCACAAATTGCATGAGGCAAACACTGGAAAAACAGAATGGAGAAATAGATGACTCTACAACAATCATGGGGGACTTCAACACACCACTCTCTCTAATAGATAAAACTAAATGGAGGATCATTAAAGAATGAGAGAATTTAAATAATATGATAAGTGAACTAGACTTAGCACACATATATAGAACACTACATCCCAAAACAACAGGGTCAAGATTTTTCTCAAGTGCTTATGGAACATACTCCCAGATAAACCATATGCTGGGGGCACAAAACAGGTCTTAAAAAAAAAAATAAAAAGATTGAAATCATACAAAATGCTTTCTCTGATCATAATGCAATGAGACAGGAAATCAATAACAAAGAGCAGGAAAATACACAAATTTACAGAGTTAAAAAAGCTATTAAACAATCATTAGGTAGAGAAGAAATTGCAAGAGAAATCATTAAATATATTGGGAAAAATGAAAATAATAAAAAAAATGTATCAAAAATAATGGGATGCAATGAAAGCATTCATGAGAGAGAAATTTATACCCCTAAGCACTTATATCAAAAAGGAGGAAAGTGCTAAAATCAGTGACATAACTGAACAAATGGAGAAACTGGAGAAAGAACAGCAAACTAATCCAAAAGCAAGCAAAAGGAAATGAATAACAAAGTCTAGAGCAGAAATGAATTAAATGGAGAATTAAAAAAATAGAGCAAATCAATAAAACCAAGATTGGCTCTTTGAGAAGTTCAATAAAATCAATAAATCCTTAACTAGACTCACAAAGACAAAAAGAAGATGAAAATAAGAAAATTGGAAATGAGAAGGGAGCATTAACACAGACCTGAAGAAATAAAAAAATATCATAAATGGTTATGATGAATGCCAACAAGCTAGGCAACTTAGATGGAAAGGGCAACTTCCTACAAGCACTTGAACGTCTTACACTGGCTTGAGAAGAAACAGAAGACCTAAACAAACCAATCACAAGAAAAGAGAACAAATCTCTTCCAAAATCTACCAACAAAGGAAAGCCCAAGACTGGGTGGTTTCACAGGCGAGTTTTACCAAGCATTCTGAGAAGAATTAGTACAATTCCTGCTCAAATTCTTCCAAAAATTGAAGAAGAGGGAATGATGCCTGATTCTATTAAGCCAGCATTATCCTAATACCAAAGTCAGATAAAGATCCTACAAGGAAACTTCAGTCCAATCTCTCTAATGAGCATAAATTCAAAAATTCTAAGCAAAATACTTACAAATAAAATCCAGAAGCATATTAAAAGAATTATACACCAGGACGAAGTGGGTTTTATCCCAGGTATGCAAAGGTGGTTCAACACAAGAAAATCCATTAAGGTAATACACCACATTGAAAAATTAAAAGGGAAAACCATATGAAAGTCTCAAATGATGCAGAAAAGGCATTTGACAAAATTCAGCATGCTTTCATGATAAAACCATGTCAAATTTAGGAATAGAAGAAAACTTCCACAGTATGTTAGAGGGCATATATGAAAAACCTGCAGCTAACATCATACTCAGTGGTGAGAGACTGAAAGTTTTCTCCCTAACATCAGGAACAAGACAAGAATGCCCACTGTCACCACTGCTATTCAAGATTATTCTAGAAGTTCTAGCTAGGGAAATTATGCAAGACAATCATAAGAGGAATCCAAATTGGAAAGGAAGAAGTAAAACTGTCATTGCAGATGTCATGACCCTATATTTAGAAAATCCAGATAAAAATGACAACAAAGTTACTTGAGCTAATAAATGAGTTCACCTAAGTGGCAGGATACAAGGTCAACCTGCAAAAATCAATGGTGTTTCTATATATTTTTAATGAGCTATCCAGGGAGATAATCAAGAAAAATTCCATCTTCAATAGCACATAAAAGAATCACATTTCTCAGAATAAACCTAAACAAAGATATAAAGAACTTGTACATAGAAAACTACAAAACATTAATAAAATAAACCAAAGACCTGAATAAATGGAAAGATATTCCACATTCATGGATTGATAAACTAAATGTTAAGATGTCGGTTATACCCAAATTGATCTACAGATTCAATGCAATACCTATCAAAATACCAACAGACTATTTTGCAGAAATCTAAAAGTGAATTATCAATTTTATTTGGAAGAGGAAAAGGCCTCTAATATCCCAAAATCACTTGAAACATAATGAAGTGGAAATATCATGTTTCCTGATTTTAAAGCATATTGTATAGTCACAATGGTCAAAGAAGAAAGGTAATGGCATAAAGATAGAAAAGATCAAAGGAATCAAATTGAGAGTTTTGAAATAGACCATCAGATTTATGGTCAATTGATTTGGTTATGCAATTTCATTGAGATATATTGGCATACAAGATAATCATCCAAAAGTACAATCAATGGTTCATGGTATCATCATATAGTTATGCACTCATCACCACAATCAATATTTGAAGATTTTTATTACTCCAAAAAAATAAGAATAAGGGTTAAAATAAAAAAGAACAACAAAAGCATTCCATAGCCCTTATTTCCCCTTTTTATTTATTTATTTTTTTCCTTATTTTCTTTCTCATCTCTCCATACACTGGATATAGGGAGTGTCAGTCACAAGGTTTTCACAATTACACAATCACACCATAAAAGCTACATAGTTACATAATTGCCTTCAGGAAACAAGGTTACTGGATTGCAGTTCATTTCAGATATTTCCTTCTAGCTATTCTAATACAATAAAAACTAAAAAGGGATATCTATATAATGGATAAGAACAACATCCAGACTGACCTCCTGACTCTATTTGAAATCTGTCAGCCACTACAACTTTATTCTGTTTCTTTTCTCCCTCACTTTTTTTTTCAAGAAATCTTTTTAAATCCCACAATTCCAGGACCAGGCATCATGTCCCACATTGCTTGGGAGATTGTCACCACTGGAGTCATATTCTCCCTGAAGGGGTGAGGGGAGTGAGTTTTTAACTGCAGAGTTGGCTTAGAGAGAAAAGCCACATTTGAGCAACAAAAGAAGTTCTCTGGGGATGAGTCTTAGGCATAATTATAAGTAGGACTAGTTTCTCCATTTCCAGAATAAGTTTCATAAGGGCAAGCCCCAAGGTGGAGGATTTGGCTTATTAAAGTTTTAGTAGAAAATGCTTGTTAGAATATCGGGAATTCCTCAGGTGGAGAAGTTTAATATTTCCACATTTCCCCAAGTCCCTCAAGGGGGGTTTGCAGATACTTTTTTATTCTTTGCCCAAATTATTCTGCAATGTATCAGGGCATTACACTAACCTGTACAAAGCAAGACCTCTCTCTCTATTCAAGGTGCCATGTAATTAGGGTGTTCAAATAAACTGACTGTACAAGTTAAAATTAGATAGGTTGCTACAGAAAATATAAATTTTTCACCAAATAAACATCTCTTCCTTTTGTCTCACACAGAAGTTGAAGTTTAAAACCATCAACAATATAGTCCCTTTACATTTTAGTCTGATTTGCCTTAGATCAAACCAGATCAATTTCATTCATATCTTTATTCAAAGTCTGACTTCTTTTACAGGTTTTAAACAGTTGCTGTATGGAGTAATGCTGACTTCATAGCTTCAGAACTCTAGCTCTGAGTCTCGGGTGTCACACATGTACCCTAAGTTCCAGGGAATGACCAGGTTATACACAAAGAGCTCAGCATCTAATAATTTAGAAATAACTATTAAAAATCAGCAAAAGATGTGACTGATACAAGAGCCTACAATCTAGGAAGATTTACAACAAGCCTTCCCCTGATGACCTGTGCTCTCAAACTCAATTCCCAGAGCTTGCACATTATAGTTGGCGCATATAAGTGAGGTATTATGATATTCATCTTTTCATTTCTAGCTTTTTCAACTCAACACACTGTCCTCAATGTTCATTCACCTAGTTGCATGCCTCACAAATTCATTCCTTATTGCAGCCACTCATAGTTTCACTGTAAGTACACACCACAGTTCACAGTACTGTTCATCGGTCAATGTACCCTTAAGCCACCTATATCCATTGCAAACCATGAATACTGCCACCATAAACACCAGTGTGTAAATGTTCATTTGTGTCCCTGTTTTAAGTTCTTCCAAGCATATACCTAATAATGGTGTTGCAGGATAATATGGCAACCCTACACACAGCCTTGTTTGGAGCCATCACACTGCCCTCCAGATGGATTGCACCATTCTAGCTCCCTACCAGCAGTGAATAGTTACATACCTTGGTACACATATTCTCCAGCACTGGAATTTTCTGTTTATTTTTTAAAACAGTTGTATTCACACACCATTCAATCCATCCTATGTAAACAATGAATGTTTCCTGGTATAATCACATTGTTATGCATTCACCCCAATTTATTTGATTACATTACAGTTTCTTCCACAAATAAAACAGAAGAGAGAAACAATGAAAATTAAAAAATAAATAAAATTAAAAGAGGAAAGAAACAAAACAAAACAAAACAAAAAACACACCAAGAATATCCCAACACTTTCCCCCTCCCTTTTGTCCCTCTTATTGACATTTTCCTATTCTATATTGCCTTTGTTACATTTCATGGAAATACATTACAATGTTACTGTTAACCATAGACTCTAACTTTCATTGATTGTACTTTTCCATATACCATCCCATTTTCAACACCTTGAAATGTTGACTTTCATTTGTTCTCCTTCATGGAAAAATATGCTTATATTTGAACATTTAATCACCGTCATTGTCCAACTAGGTTTCTCTAAGTTATGTAGTCCCAGTCTTTATTTTCTATCATTCCTTCTTGTGTCATACATGCCCCTAGCCTCCTTCTTTCAAGTATACACTCAGCTTTGTTCAATGTACTTACAATATTGTGCTAACATCAGATGAAATTGTGCTATCAATTTCTGGGTCTTTACAATAAATCCTATTGAACATTTTCTACTCCTTCAGCATCAAATGCCCTATTTCTACCTTCTCTCTATCTTCTGATAACCTGTGTTCTCAATTCTAACTCTAAAAATTCTCTCTCTTTTTACCCTTACTGATAGTATTAATTTCTACACTCATCTCCAAAGCTCTCTCTCCTGTGGTGTTTCCTATCTGCCTGTAGTGATCCCTTTATTATTTCTTGTAGACCAGGTCTCTTGTTCACAGCTCTCTCAGTGTCTGTTTGTCTGAAAATATATTAAACTCTCCCTCATTTTTGAAGGACTGTTTTGACAGGTATGGATTTATTATTTGGCTGAATTTCTCTTTCAGTATCTTAAATATATCATACCTCTACCTTCTTGCTTCCATGGTTTCTGCTGACAAATACACACATAGTCTTATCAAGCATCCCTTGTATGTGACAGATTGCTTTTCTCTTGGTGCTTTCAAAATTCTCTCTTTGTATTTGACATCTGACAATCTGATTAATACATGTCTTGGCATAGGTCTATTTGGACCTATTCTATTTTGTAAATTGCATTTCTTGGATTTTTAATTTTATGACTTTCATAAGAGATGGGAAATTTTCAGTTATTATTTCCTCCATTATTTTTTCTGCCCTGTTTCCCTTATATTCTCCTTCTGGGACACCCATGACATGTATATTCACAAGATTCATGTTGTCATTAAACTCTGCTCATATTTTTCCATTCTTTTCCCTGTCTTTTCTTTTGTGTGTAAGATTTCAGAGCATCTGTCCACTAATTCACCAATCCTTTCTTCTGCCTCTTCAAATCTGCTGTTGTAAGTCTCCATTGTGTTTTTTATGTAATGTTATTAAAATATATCCACATACCATACAATCATACAAAGTGTACAACCATTGTTCACAGTTTCATCATATAGTTGTGCATTCAACACCACAATTGTTGAACATTTTCATTACTCCAAATATAAAAATAAGAGTAACAATAACCCCATATCCCCCTCCTCCATATTACTCATTTACTTTTTTTTTAACTTTTGGAATGCTTTAATCAACAGAATGGAAGTATACAAATGAATTTTCAAATAGGATCAACATATCAATGAGTAAGATCTAACACAAAAATGCACACACTTCACAATGAGAACAGTCAGATGGAGGAAGGCAAAAGTCTAAATCAGAGTGTGGAGGTGGGATGCATGTAAGGGAGGAAGAGCTCTGAGACTTATTTTTCAAGACAAGCCAAACTGATATCTTCAACTTCCAGATTCCCTGGGCCCTAGACAGTGGTTTGAAACAAATAATGGTATTTGATCACAAAGAGCAACAGTAGGTATCTGCTGTGTCTGGAATGGGGAAGGAGCTCAGAATTTTGTGAAGATTGGAAATGCACAATGCTATGTTATGAGGTGTAGGCTATGAGGATGTGAGAGTCCTAAGCTCATTTGTGCCAGGCGCCAATCACATCACAGAGCAAGGTACCATGAAAAATTACTCAAGTTACTAGTTTAGTGGAAGAACTGGAGTAACTACAAGAAGGACTTCCAAGGAAAAGGTCCAGCTTATAGAGAAAACACATTCAAGCACTGGAATAACTAAGGTGCCACACTCAGAGTAGGTAGAAGAAAGGAGGCCTTTATGGTTGACTTGTAGAAGTTAATCTTTCCTCACAGAGAGGACCAAAGCATTCAGTTCTCTATACAGTTCTATTGGTCTTGACCTTGCCCTGTTTAGCCTTGTATTTTGAAGCATCTCTGGGTTCTCTGCTAGGATTGCTCCAATCATCAGCTTCAGGTATGGTCTTGTAATGGTGCCATGCTGATTTATTAAAGACTGGAAGTCTCTCAAATGATTTGCTTGAAAGAGCCTTCAAATAAATTACTGCATCAGTACCCACTCCTTCCATGGAATAAAGTTTCAGGTCTCCTTGAAAATATCTATCATACAGATGAGAAATTGGCAAACCATAACAAAATCCAGCCAAAGGGGCAGATCTTGTAGGCTCCAGGCTGGTCTAGGAACAGTTGAATACGTATAGTTAAAAAGATGATTTCCCAAAGTGGGACACCATCACTTTGGTCACTTACCTTACTGGGTAAGTTTTCTTTGCCCAAAGTAACAAGGGCCTTAACAGCTTGGTAGTCCTCTTTTCTATCTTCATATAATTCTACTGTTGCTCTCATTGATACTGTTCACACAGCATCTTGTCTATTTCATATGCATCTTTCACTATTTTGGCTATGCTACAAGTGGGGTCAATACTTCCTATGTGTTTAGGATGAGCAGAATTAGGGTCACCACCTAAAAGAAGTGTGTGCTGGTTAATAAGCATGTGGAAAGTGATGCAGTTGGTATAAAACTGATACAAAAAAAAAAAACTGGATGTTACTGCTAATGAGAGGATCAAATCCATACTTTCCCTTGTACTCAATCACTCCCTGGGCCATTGTAAGAACCACATCATTGTGTTATTTTGGACTTTAATCAGTACTGGAAAGTTATCCAAAACCTGCTGATCCTCGGGGCTCCTACTTTCATATTCTAAAAGCTCAAGAAAGCTCTGCATATACCAATTTTGAACCTATACTATCAAAGGTCGGTTAAGCAAGTTATCTGGAAGAAGATTCACTTCTCTCATTGTGTTAGCCAGTCGCACAAGAAGCTCCTTTCCTAGAAACATACACAATGTTTTGTCTCATGCATTGTCTCTCCCGAAGTCCAGGAACTGCTTGATGGAGAGCGGCAACAGCGAGAAGCCGGAGTAGTGCTCGATCTGCTTTGGCACTGGCTGCTTCAGCAGCCAATGGAACAGCCGTATCCTCACTGGGGCAGCTCCCAGACCCACCTACACGTCCAGGCTGCTGCAAGTGTCAAGGCAGCCTAACGCCTAGCGGCGCGGGTTAGGCACGTTCACCCGGTGTGCAGCCCCGTTTGAACCATGGCCTCAGCCTGGTCCTGGGCTCATCGGCTCCTCCAGTACAGCCACCACACCAGCTCCATGGCCCCCGCTGGACGCCGGCGGCTTCCCCAGGCCCAGCCCTTATTCATTTACTTTTTGTCCCCATTTTTTCTACTCATTTGTCCATACACTGGGTAAAGGGAGTGTGAGCCATGAGGTTTTCACAATCACACGGTCACATCATATAAGCTGTAAAGCTATACGATCGCCTTCAAGAATCAAGGATACTGGATTGCAATTCAACAATTTCAGATATTTCCTTCTAACTATTCTAATAAACTAAAAATTAAAAAAAGGGATATCTATATGATGCATAAGAATTACCTCCAGAATGACCTCTGGACTCCATTTGAAATTGCTTAGCCATTGAATCTTAATTTGTTTCAATTCTCCTCTCCCATTTGGTCCAAAAGGGTTTCTCAATCACATGATGCAGGGTCCAGGCTCATTCCTGGGAGTTACATTCCATATTGCCAGGGGGATTTATACCCCTGGGAGTAATGTCCCACATAGAGGGGTTGGCTTAGAGAGACCACACATCTAAGCATGAAAAGAGGCCCTCTGGGGGTGACTCCTAGGCAAAATTATAAGTGAGATTAGCTTCTCATTTGCAGTATCAAATTTTGTATAGGCAAGCCCCAAGATCGAGGGCTCGGCCTACTAAGCTGGTGGTCCCCAATGCTTGCAAGAATATCAGGAATTCCCCAGCTTGGGAAGTTTAATATTTCCACATTTTTCTACAGTCCCTCAAGGGGGATTTGCAAATACTTTTTATTCTCTACTCAAATTACTCTGGGTTGTATCAAGACTTCATGCTAACCTGTACAAACTCATCTCACTTCCTGGTCAAGATTCCATAAAACCATGGCATTTGAGTAAACTGACCATACAAGTTAAATTATATAGTATGCTACAGAAAATATGTGTGCCATATAACCATCTTTTCCTTTGCTCCCATGCAGAAGTCAAAGTTTTAAAACACCGTTAGTATTGTCTTGTACCGTTTAGTTGGCTCTACCCTAATCTCAACCAAGTCCATATCATTTATATCTGCAATTGAAGTCTGATCTCCTTTTAAGCCTCTTTAGCAGTGATTCATGGGGCAATGCCAACAATCACAGCCCCTGAGTTCTAGCTTTGAGCCCTGGTGCCATGCAGACACCCAGTGCTCCAAGGACTGACCATGTCACACACATCTCTTCTATTGTGCCTTTCATTCTCATAATTTCTGCCATTGTTTTTTCAATCTTTCAAGTTCTTCCTTATTTTCACCCAATATCTTATTTATATCCTTTATTTCTTTGATTTGATTTTTAATTGTTTTAGCATGTTAGTTGGAAAATCTTTGAATAGTTGTTTCAACTCCTGTATCTCCTTTGAAGTGTTGGATTGTTCCTTTGGCTGGTCCATATCTTCATTTTTCCTAGGGTGACTTGTAATTTTTTGTTAGTGTCTAGGTATCTGATTTCCTTGATTAGTTTATTCTAGAGGTCATTTTCCCTCTTTTACTTTGGGGTTACTTGTTCACTGGTTGTGTTCTCTCTCTGTTCTTTGGCATTCAGTTCAACTCATTCTAGACCTCTATCATAGCTTCTGTTTAATTGTTCAGATTTTTTTAGTTCTTGCTATTCTGGTTCTCCCATGTCTATATGGAACCCTTTTATTGAAGAGGGTATACCCAGCTATGAATGACCCCAATATGATTTTCCTAGGAATGAGAAGATTAGGAATAAGGAGGAAGGTGTAATCAGCATCATGTTTCCCTGAGGATTACACCCAAAATGTTGTCAGACATTCCTGTGTGGCCTCTAGATTGTGTGCCTTTCCTGTTCTGACCAGGAAGTGGCAGTTATCAGCCCCCAGCTCCCCATTATCATGGGGGTGAGGTGCCTTTGATTCTCAGTACACCCTGTCCCTTCCAAGGGCATGGTTGTGACAGAGGTTGGGGAAAATGGAGGGATTAAACTGTCTCTGCCCTCCAGCCCAAGGGGTCTAAATTCCCTGAAGGAGGGTTGCCACTTGAACCAGGCCTGCAACCAGTTGCTTGGGGGAGGGTATGCACTTTAGGGAATTATTTCCTTCACTTGACCCCTTACTTTGTCTCTCAGACCTATCTTAACTCCACCTTTGCCTGGGTCAGCACTAATTGAAAATGCCTAAGGCTTTCTCGAATGTGGTACTTAGAATAATTTACAAAAGAAAAAAATAAATAAATCCCCTTTTCAGAGACAGTCCCCATCCCCCAATATTCACCAGTGAAGAGCTGGAGTCAGTACCTGGCTTCACATGCCCTTTTTTGTGACATAGCACTTTTCCAGTATTCTGAGCTTGGCCAACTCCAAAAGCCTCTGTTTTTATTTATTTGTTTATTTATTCATCATTATTTTTTCCACCAACCCCACTTCCTCTCTGCTGGGAGAGACCTCTTGGTTCCTTTCCTGCTTTCTCTGGGTTTATCTGTGCTCACAGCTTGTATTCAGTAGTCCAAATTTGTTAGTTAAAATTGCAATTGTACCTTGTTGAACTACCTTTCCTTGTCCCGTTACAGACTGCTTCTTTTTCCAAAAATGAACTGTTCCAAATCTGCATGCAATTCCATGGGGAAAGGGCAGCAGCCTCACAGTTTGGGAGCATTATGTACAGTTCAATGCTGTGGTCTTGGCCATTCCACCCACTTCAGACTGGTGTACAATGTGGGTCTGATCATGGATATCCCCCAAATATTTGTTACAGACAGTCCCAGGGTATTTACTAGCTGCTCTAGAGGACTACCTAAATTCTAAACCTCCCAACATTGCCATATTGCCCTACCTCCCCAATTGATTTTTTTAGTTTTTTTTTTTAATTCAGTTTTATTGAGATATATTCACATATCATACAATCATACATGGTGGACAATCAAGTGTTCACAGTACCATCATATAGCTGTGCATTCATCACCCCAATCTATTTTTGAACATTTTCCTTACACCAGAAAGAATCAGAATAAGAATAAAAAATAAAAATAAAAAAAGAACACCCAAATCACCCCCCACCCTATTTTCCATTTAGGTTTTTGTCCCTATTTTTCTACTCATCCATCCATACACTGAATAAAGGGAGAGTGATCCACAAAGCTTTCACAATCACACTGTCACCTCTTGTACACTACATTGTTATACAACCATCTTCAAGAGTCTAGGCTACTGGGTTGCAGTTTGATAGTTTCAGACATTTACTTCTAGCTATTCCAATGCATTAAAACCTAAAAACAGTTATCTTTATACTGTGTAAGAATGTCCACCAGAGTGACCTCTTGACTCCATTTGGAATCTCTCAGCCACTGAAATTTATTTTGTTTCATTGCACATCCCCCTTTTGGTAAAGAAGGAGTTCTCAATCCCACAATGGTAAGTCAAGATTCAACCTTGGGAGTCAGATCCTGCATTGCCAGGGAGATTTACACCCCTGGGAGTCAAATCCCACAAAGGGGGAAGGGCAATGAGTTCACCTAGTGTGTTGGCTTAGCTAGACAGAGAGGGCCACATCTGAGCAACAAAGAGATACTCAGGGGGAGACTCAGGAAAAATTATGAGCAGGTTTAGCCTCTCCTTTGCAGTGATGAGCTTCATAAAGGCAAGTCCCCAGATAGAGGGCTCAGAACACCGAACCACCAGTCCTCAATGCTTGTGACAACATCGGCAACAATCGAGGTGAGGAAGACCAACACTTCTGCATTTCCCCCCAGCTCCTCAGGGAGTTCCTGCATATATATTTTTATTCTCTGTCCAAATTACTTTGGGATGTGTCACTATTTCACTCTAAACTGTACAAACCTACCAGGTCTCACTTCCTATTAAAAGTTCAAGGTAATTATGGTATTTGAACAAACTGTACCAGTTAAATTGTTTAGGGAACATAGACTCTGCACCAACTAAACATCTCTTCCCTTGATCTCACATGGAATTTGAAGTTCTAAAACACAGTCAGTATCATTATTTATCCTTTGGCCTGATTTAACCTAGTCCTAATCAGATCTGCTTCATTCATATCTATAATTGAAGTCCGGACTCTTTTCAGCTTTTCTAATAGTTGCTATATGTGCAAATACTGACATTCATATCTTCTGAGTTCTAGCTCTGAGTTTCAGTTGTCACACAGATACCCAAAGTTCCAAGGATCAATCATGTTATACACAAAGGGATCAGAATCTTGGAATCTGGAGATAGCCATTACAACTCAAGAATCAATGTGACTGCTGTAAGAGCTTGCAATCTAGGGACCATTAAAATAAGCATTCCCCTTATAATCTGTGGTCTAAGATGCAATTCTGAGTTTACATATTGTAGTTAGCCCTTATTGGTAAGGCATTATAGTGTTTGCCTTTGTTTTTGGCATACTTCACTCAAAATGCTGTCTACAGTATCCATTAACCTCCTTGTATGTCTCACAGCTTCATTCCTTCTTGCAGTTGCTCAATATTCCATTGCATACACACACAAGAGTTCACCATTCTATTCCTCAATCAATGTACCCTCAGGCCACCACCACCCATTGCAAATCATGCATACTTTCTCCATAAACACCAGTGTGCAAATGTCCATTCATGTTCCTGCTCTCAGATCCTCCAAGTATATGCCCCCTAATGAGGTGGAAGGACTTTATGGCACCCACATACTTAGCTTCTTGTGGAACCACCCCAATGTCCTCCAGAAAGGCTACACCATTCTTCCTCCTAACCAACAGTAAATATGTACATCCCTTTCTCTATGTTTTCTCCAGCACTATTATCCCTGTTTATATTTTTCTATACAATTTTATAGAGCTATATTCACATATCACATAATTACCCACAGTATACAATCAGTTGTTCACAGTATCATCATACAGGTGTGCATTTATCATCACAATTGATTTTTTATAAGGCTTCCAAGTCCACTCAACAGGGACAGAACAGTGTCTTCAATAAATGGGGTATGGAGAACTTAATAACTGTAACCAAAAGAATGAAAGAGGACCCAAATCCACACCCTATTCAAAAATTAATTCAAAATGGATCAAATATCTAAATATAAGAACTAGTACCATAAAATTCTTACCAGAAAAATGGGGAAACATTCTTCAAGATTTAGTGATAGGAGGTGATTTCTTAGACTATACAGCCAAAGGACAAGGAAATTAAGAAAATACAAATAAAATTGAATACTTCAGTTCTTCAAAGGACTTTGTCAAAAGGATGAAAAGGCAACAGACTAAATGGGAGAAGTGTTTGGCAAAAATAGTTTGATATCCAGCAAATATAAAAAAATCCTACAACTCAACAATAAAAGGACAAACAACTCAATTATAAAATGGACAAAGCTGAAATCCAGAGGTACCAGTCTTTCCAAGAACAAACAGCAATTGCATTCCTCTACCCATATGGTCAAAAATCATTTCCAACACAAAAATTTAAAATGGTCCTTGCTCAGATATCCCTGAAGATTGAGAGAATGATGGAATAAGAAGGAAGAGGTGTAACTGAGAAATTAGTATTTGACAAATGATTATGACTGCTGACTAAATATACTGATATTTCCTCTTAGTTTCTAATGTATCATAATAGCCAGAAGGAAATACCTGAAATTATTGAACTGTAATCTAGTAGACTTAATCTTTAATGATTGTATAAGTATTTAGCTTTAATCATGTGACTATGTGATTGTAAACTTGTGACTGACACTCCCTTTATCCAGTGTATGAGTATACGAGTATTAAAATAAATGCATGCATGAAAAAATAATAACAAGTTAGGAATATGAGGTAAAGATACCCTTATGTAAATGATGGACAATAGTAATAGTACTACTTTAATAATCTATATTCAATTTGTAACAAATGTAACTACTACTAAAAATAGTAGAGCCAAGATGGTAGCATAGGGAGGTGTGGAATTTAGTTAGTCCTCTGAATCAACTAGCATCTAGCCAGGAACAGCTAGTAAATAATTTGGAACAACTTTTGGAGGCATCTGTGACTTAACTCATACTATAAACCCATATGAAATTGGTGGAAAGTCTGAGACTTCAGCATAAGAACTGCAAATAAAGCTCCCCAAACTGCAGGGCTGGCACACCCCCCCCCCAGTGCAGCAGGATGAGCTGAAACACTTCCCTGTAGGAAAAAGAAGCAGTCTACTAGGAGGAAGCAAAGAGAGTTCTATCAAGATCAAACTGTGGTTTTAGTTAATGAATTTGGACTACCAAATACAAGCTATGAGCACAGAAAAACCCAGAGCAAGCAGGAAAGGAAACCAAAGGTTGCTCCTGGAAGAGGCGGTGGGGCTGACAGAAAAGAAAAATAAAACACAAATAAATAAACAGAGGTTTCTGGAGTTGGCTGAGCTCAGAATACTGAAAAAGTGCCATGTGCCAAGAAAAGGAGTTCTTAGAACCAGGCACCAACTCTGGTTCTTCACTGGTAATTTGAGGTCTGGGGACTGGTTCTAAAAGAGAATTCCTTTCTTTTTTTTCCTTTTATTCTCAGTATAAGTAGCTCATTTGAGAAAGCCTCAGGCATTTTCAATTTTCAGTGATGACCCAGGCAAGGGTGGAGTTATGATAGAGAGACAAAGGAAGAAGTCACATGTAGGAGAAAAATCCCTAAAGGCTTATCATCCCTAAGAAAAGGGGGAGGCAGAGCCCATCTCAAGTGGCTGCCATCCCACAGAGAACTCAGACCCCAGGGCCTGGAAAAAAATAACAGAAACAGCTTAAGCTTGACTTCTGACACTCTCAGGCCCTGGCAGGGCCAGAGTGTACTGAGAATTAAAGGTAATGCACCTCTTTATGCCAGTGGGGAACTGTGGGCTGACAAACACTACCTACTGGGCAGGATAGGAAAAGCACAGTGTATAGAGGCCTCAAAGGAAAGACTGACAACTTTCTGGGTCTCATCCACAGGGAAACTTGATACTGATTATACCCTTTTCCTGAGACCATGGCCCATCTGGTGAGGGAAAATATGATTGGAGGAATCAAGGAAACCAGATGCCAGATAGCAAAAATATTATGATTCACAATAGAAAAAAATGAAGATATGACCCAGTCAAAGGAACAAACTTACATTTCAAATGAGATACAGGAGTTGAAACAACTAATTAAATATCTTCATAAAAGTATGCTAGATCAATTCAAAAATCAAATAAACAAGTTGAGGGAAAATATGGCAAAAGTGATGAAGGATGTAAAGAAGACACTGAGTGAACATAAGGAAGAATTGAAAGTTCTTAAAAACAACTGGCAGTACTTAAGAAAATGAAAGGCACAATAGAAGAGATGAAAAACACAATAGAGACATACAACAGCAGATTTGAAGAGGCAGAAGGATTCAGGAACTAGGGGACAAGGCATCTGAAATCATACACAAAAAAGGAAGAGATAGGGAAAAGAATGGAGAAATATTAGCATGAATATACATGTCACATGCATCCCAGAAGGAGACGACAAAAGAAGAGGGGCAGAAACAATAATGGAGGAAATAATCACTGAAAATTTCCCATATCTTATGAAAGATGTAAAACTGCAGATCCAAGAACCACAGCATACCCCAAACATAAAAGATATCAATAGACTTACTCCAAGGCAATTAATAATCAGATTATCAAATGTCAAAGATAAAGAGAGAATTATGAAAACTGCAAGAGAAAAGTGACCCATCACATAAAAGGAAGCTCAATAAGACTATGTGCAGATTGCTCATTAGAAAATCTGGAGGCTAGAAGGCAGTGTTATGATATATTTAAGACACTGAAAGAGATAAACTGACAACCAAGAATTCTATATCTAGCAAAACTGTCCTTAAAAAATGAGGAAGAGTTTAAAATATTTTCAGACAAACATACACTGAGAAAGTTTGAGAAGAAGAGACCTGCTCTACAAGAAATAGTAGAGAGCACTACAAGCAAATATGAAATGACAGGAGAGAGTTCTGGAGAAGATAGTAGAAATGAAGACTATCAGTGAGAGTGAAATGAAAGAGGGAAAATACAATAAAATAAAATAAGATATGACATATAAATTCCAAATTTTAAAATGGTAGACAGTAGACATTACATTGAGTGAAATTAGCCAGAAGCAAAAGGACAGCTACTCTGTGGACTCACTAATATGAACTAACATTGATGAGCAAAATTTGAGAGTTAAAGTTGAAAACACAGGTTATCAGGAAACAGAAAGAGGTTAGAAATTGGGCAATTAATGCTGAAGGAGTACATAAGGGTAAACAGGATTGATTGTATAGTTTTAGAAATGGATAGTATAATACATTGTGATGGTAGCACAATATTGTAAGTAATCTGAAAAAAAAATGAGTGTAAGCAGAGTAAAAAAAAGGAAGTAAAAAAAAGGTAATGTATGACACCAGAAGGAAATACAGAAGATAAAGACTGAGATTGTATAGCTTGGTGAAACCTAGATTGGTCAATGATGGTGATTAAACATACAAATATAAAAATATTTGTAAAAGAGTTAGAAAAAATGAATGTCAACATTGCAAGGTGTTGAAAATTGGACAGTACAAGGGAAGAAAATGCAATTAATGCAAACTAGAGACTATAGTTAATGAAAACATTGAAATATGTTTCTATTAATTGTAACAAAGGCAATATACCAAAGCTAAATGTCTATAAGAGAGGGTTATAGGGTAAGGATATGGAATTCTTGGTGGTGGTGGTGTTGTCTGACCTTTTCATTGTATTTTATTTTATTTCTATTTTTCTTCTATATTTTATATTTTATTCTTCATTTTTTCTCTTCCTTTTTCTTTGTGGATGAAAAAGAAATCACATACAGGTTGTGGAGGGGAATTCATAACTATACCAGGAATCATTGACTGTTTACTTAGACTGGATTTTATGTTGAATGAATAAAACTGTTTAAAAAATAAACAGAGGGATACAAGTGCTGGATAAAATGTGGAGAGAAGAATGTACCTATTCACTGCTGGTAGGGAAGTAGAATGGTGCAGGCCATCTGGTGGGCAGTGTGGTGGCTCCACAGGAAGCTAACTATGGAATTGCCACAAGGTTCTGCAACCACGTTATTGGGTATATACTTGGAAGAACTTAGAGCAAGGACATGAATAGACATTGCATGCTGGTGTTTATGGTGGCAGTATTCATGATTCACAATGGATGGCAGTGAACTAATGGTGCATCAACCAATAAAAGGAATAGTGAACTGTGGTGTATACATTCAATGGAATATTGAGAGAAACAAGAAGTAAAGAAGTTGTGAGGTATGCAACAAAGTGACTGGAACTTGAGGACAGTTTGTTGAGTGGAATAAACCAGAATCAAAAGGGTAAGCATTATAGTCTTCTTGCCTAAAAGGGGGAAGAGTAGAAAAACAAAATAATGTTTCAGTGGCTGAGATATTTCAAATGGAGTTGAGAGGTCATTCTGGAGGTTATTCTTATGCATTTTATAGATATCCCTTTTTTGTTATCAGTGTATTAGAATACCTAGAAGGAAATACCTGAAACCGTTGAACTGCAATCCAGTATCCTTGATTCTTCAATATGATTGTATAACTATACAACTTATACAGTTGACTGTATGATTGTGAAATCATTGTGGCTTACACTCCCTGAATCCAGTGTATGGACAGATGAATAAAAGAAATGGGGACTAAAAGTAAATGAATAATAGGGGTGGGTGGGAAGGAGCATGAGATATTTTGGCACTTCTTTGGTAGTTTTACTTTTAATTTTATTCTTATTTTCATCTTTATGTACTGGAGTAATAAAAGTGTTCAAAAAATTTGTGAATGAATGCACAACTATATGATGATACTGTGAACAATTGATTGTACACTTTGGATGATTGCATTGCTTGTGTATATATTCAATAAAATTGCATTAAAATTGTGGAATTACAAAATTACAAAAAAAAGTGTTATCATCAGTCGTAAATAATTTTCCACACCAATGCAAGTGTTGGTGGTGGGTGGTCAATGGGAATCCTGCATTTTTTGCATGATTATTTGTAAACCCAAATCTGCTCTAATTGAAAAAAATATATATAAGAAAAGGTAAGGTCCTTTAGTAACAGCTAATGTAGTACTATGTCTTAAAATATTAACAATCATATCTTAACATCATTATACATCCAGTCTTTTGTTCTCTATGAGCACTCACCACTTTTTAATTATATATATTTTGTTCTGTTTCACTTACTCAATTAACTGAAACTAATTTAAGGAACGGTTTTATATGATAATCATCCTTGTGAATAAATGTATTTTGAAGAAATGAAAAAACAATGGGCAAAGGACATGAATAGACATTTTTCCAAAAAGGGAATACAGATGGCTCTAAGAAACATGAAAAGATGCTTAGCTTTCTAGCTGTTAGAGAAATGCAAATCAAAACCACAATGATTTATCATCTCACACCTACTAGAATGGCTGTTATTAAACAAGCAGGCAACCACAAGTGTTGGAGAGGATGTGGAGAAAATTTAACACTTATACACTGCTGGTGGGAATGTAAAATGGTACAACTGCTGTGGAGGATGGTTTGCTGGTTCCTCAGGAAGCTAAGTAAAGGGTTGCCTTATGACCCAGAAATCCCACTACTCAAGATATACAAAGAGGACCTGAAAGCAGGGGCATGAACAGACATTTGCACACTGATGTTCATAGTGGTGTTGTTCACAATTGCCAAAAGATTTTATCAACCCAAATGTCCATCAACTGATGAATGGATGAACAAAATGTAGTATATACATAAAATGGAATATTATTCAGCAGTAAGAAGAATGAAGTCCTGAAGTATGCAACAACAAAGAAGAATCTTAAGGACATTAAATTAAGTGAAATAAGTCAGAGACAAAAGGACAATTATTTCATGATCTCACTGATATGAACTAATCATAATATGTAAACTCATAAAACATAGAACATAGGCTAACAGCATATAAAATGAGGCTAAAGAATTGGGAGAAGTTGTTTAATATGTGCAGAATGTTTAACTAGGGTGAAAAACATTTGGAAATGGACAGAGGTGACTGTAGCATGTTATTGTGAGAAGAATTCACAATGCTGAATGGTGTGTGGGTGTGGTGAAAAGGGGAAGTTTAGAGTCATGTATTTCAACAGAAGGAATGTTGGAGGTTAAAACATGGGAACAGATAACACAGTGAATCTTGTGGTGGAAAATGCCTGTGATTAACTGTACAAACAAAAAAAAAAGATCTTTCATGAACTAGAGCAGATGTATAATACTATTATAAGGAGTTAATCATAAACTGATTCCTGGAAAAGATATACCTTCTGCAAACTATGGACTATAGTTAACTGTAATATTTTAATACATTTTCATCAACAGTAACAAATGTTCCACATCAATACTATTAGTCAATAATGTTGGGGGATAATGAGCATGGGAGGATTAGGGTTTTGCTTTTTATTTTTATTTCTTTTCTGGAGTAATGAAAATGGCATATATTTGATCATGTGACTGTATGCACAACTATGTGATGATACTGCAAGCCAGTGATTGTATACTTCAGATGGTTTCTATGCTGTGTGAATATATGCCAATGAAATTGCATTAAAAATAAGGGAGATCTTAAGTCATTGCCAGATAAACAAAACCTGAGGGAGTTTGTCACCACTAGACTGGCCCTGCAACAGATGATAAAGACCGTTCCATAGTCTGAAAAGAAATGACAATATAAACAGATCAAAGCTGCATGAAGAAATAAAGATCTCCAGTATGGGTAATAACATGGATAAATATAAATGCCAGTACTATTATATTTTTGGTCCATAACTCCACTTTTTACTTCTTTTGGTATCTAAAATGCAAATGCATAAAATGCAATGATAATCAGTGGTTTTGGACTCAATGTATAAAGATACAATTTGTGACAAAAACTATGTAAATGTGGGGGACAGGGGGCTATAGGAATGTAGGTTTTGTGTACAGTTGAAGTTAAATTAGTATCAAAATAAACAAGATTGTCATTGATTTAATATACTAAATGTAATCCCCAATGTAACTACCAAAAATGTATCAAGGAATATGCAAACTCACAGACACAGAAAGTAGAGTATAGATTGCCAGGTGTAGAGACATAAGAATGGGGAGTTAATGCAAAATGGATGTAGGGTTTCTGTTTGGGGAAATTGGGAAGTTTTAGTAATAGAATGTGGTGAGGATACAGTAACATTGTGAATTTAATTGATCCCACTGAATGGTTTGCTTGGGAGTGGTTGAAATGGGAAAGTTTATGCTGTGTATTTGTTCCCAGAATTTAAGTAAAATAAAGAACAACTAAAGAGACAAGGACAATTAAATGCAATATGTGATCCTGGATGGGATCTAATACAGGAGGAGAAAAGAATCAAAGGTCATTGTTTGGATATATGAAAAACCTGGAATATGGAATGTGAGCTAAATATCATTGTTAAATTTCTTGAACTTGATAATTGTACTTAAGGCAGTTATGTAAGTGAATATTCTTGTTCTTAAGGAATATACATGGCAATATTAAGTGTAAAAGAAGCATGATGTGTATAACCTACTCTCAAGTGTTTAGAAAGTGGATTGATAGAGAGATAGATAGATGGATGGGTGGATAGATGAATAGATAGATAAAATATGACAAATGTGATAATTGTTAAAATTGGTGTTTCTGTCTCTTTGCAGGGATAGGGGCATGATGGAGTTGTCTATATGGAGCTTGTATTACTTTTGTAAGTGTCCTGCATGTTTGAAACTATTTCAAAATAAAAAGTTAAAAAATGTGTCTTGAAAAGTCAGTTGTAGAAAAGGAACCTTCATGTAATATTTGAGCAAGTGCATATGCAAAATATTTCATCTCAATGATAATGAAACTAATGCACTTTTACAAATAGTATTAAAAGTCCAGAAGATGTACTTTTTCTTCCACCCAAGATGAAGTTACAGGAATCAGATTCATCAACCCACTCAAAGAAATCAACTAAAAAAAGTATATATGAAACAATGATTTTTGTTTATATATTTAAATATATATTTATATATATATACACATAATTGAGATTGTTCACATACCATACAATTATCCAAATATCCAAAGTGTACAATCAATTGCCCATGATGCCATCATACAGTGGTGCATCCATGACCACAATTAATTTTTTTCAATTTTTAGAACATTTTCATTACTCCAGAAAAGAAATAAAGGCAAAAAAAGGAGACTCAAATCCTCCCATATGCCTAACCACCCCCCCATTATTTATTCATAGTTTTGTTATAGTACATTTGTTACTGTTGATGAAAGAATGTTAAAATGCTACTAACTGTACTGTATAGTTTGTGATAGGTATATATTTTTCCTATATTCCTCTCTATTATTAACTTCTAGTTATAGTGTCATACATTTGTTCTAGTTTGTGAGAGAGATTTCTAATATTGCATAGTTAATCATGGACATTGTTCACCACAAGATTCACTGTTTTATACATTCCCATCTTTTAACCTCCAGCTTTCCTTCTGGTGACATATGTGACTCTGAGTTTATGCTTTCCACCACCTTCACACACCTTTCAGCATTGTTAGTTATTCTCACAACATACTACCATCACCCATGTCAATTTTCAAATGTTTAAGTTCAACCTAGTTGAACATTCTGCTAATAATAAGCAAAGAATTTCCCTTCTTTAGACTCATTCTATATCCTGGTATCTTACATTTCACGTGTATGAGTTTACATATTATAATTATTTCTTATCAGTGAGATCCTGAAATATTTGCCTTTTTGTGTCTGTCTTATTTCACTCAATATAGTGCCCTCAAGATTTCTTCATCAACCCCTTTCTTTTAAGATGGTTTTGTTCACACACCATATGTGCCATCCTAAGTAAACTTTCATTGGTTCCCTGTATAGTCATGTATTTATGTATTCAGCACCATCACTGCTATCTATATAAGAACACCTCCATTTCTTCCCCAAAGAGGAGAAAGAGTCAAAGAAGGCAGAGACACAAAAGAAAAAGAAAAAAGAGTGAGAGAAATAAAAGAGCAACAGCAACAAAAGAAACATGACAGCTAGAAAGCAACAAAAGGAAAGATAGCATTAACCTTAAGTAGGATAAAGAGTCAGACAACCTCACCAATGCCAGGAGTCCCATATCCTTCCCCTATCCCCCCCATATGCATTTAGCTTTGTTATATTGTCTTTGTTATATTAAAGGAAGCATAATACAATGTTTATGCTAATTAGAGTCTCTAGTTTGCATTGATCGTATTTTCCCCCAAATCCCACCCTATTTTTAACACCTTGCAATGTTGACATTCATTTGTTCTACCTCATGTAAAAACATATTTGTACTTTGTATTACAATTGTTGAACACCCTAGTTTTCCCTGAGTTACCCATTCCCAGTCTTTATCCTTCATCTTTTGTTCTGGTGTCCCACATGAACCCAAACTTCCTCTTTCAACCATACTCACAGTCATCTTAGTTCAGTGTACTTACACTGCTGTGCTACTATCCCCCAAAATTGTTTTCCAAACCTCTCACTCCTGTCTTTTCCTTTGTCTGCAGTGCTTCCTTTAGTGTTTCCTGTACAGCAGATATCTTGCTCACTAACTCTGTTACTGTCTGTTTATGTGAGAATATTTTAAACTCTCCCTCATATTTGAAGGACAGTTTTGCCAGATATAGGATTCTGGGTTGGTAGTTTTTCTCTTTCAGTATCTTAAATGTATCACCCCTCTTCCTTCTTGCCTCCATGGTTTCCACTGAGAAATCCACACGTAGTCTTATCAAACTTCCTTTGTACGTGATGGATTGCTTTCCTCTTGCTGCATTCAGGATTCTCTCTTTATCTTTGATGTTTGACAATCTGATTATTAAGTGTCTTGGCATGGAAATATTCAGATTTATTCTGTTGGGGTATGCTGCACTTCTCGGATCCCTAATTTTATGTCTTTCATAATAGATGGGAAATTTTCATTGATTAATTTCTCTATTATTTCTTCTGCCCCTTTTCCCTTCTCTTCTCCTTCAGAGACACCAAAGACACATACATTCTGGATATTTGTTTTTTCCTTAAATTCCCAGGGACGTTGCTTGTATTTTTCCTTTCTTTTCTCTGTCTGTTCTTTTGTGTGTGGGCTTTCAGCTGCCTTGTTCTCCATTTCCTGAGAGTTTTCTTCTGCCTCTTGAGATCTGCTGTTGTATGTTTCCATTGTGTATTTCATCTCTTGTGTTGTTCCTTTCATTTCCATAGATTCTGCCAGTTGTTTTTTCAAAACAATGGTTTTCATGGCACTGGAAACAGACAACAAAGGACAGTTATACCTGAGATATGGAAAACAAATGAACAAATGAGGCCAGTCCTAATGATTTTTCCTGTCTAAGGCCCTGAGAGATTTTCTAAGCCATGGCACAAAGAGAGAAATCCAAGTGGAGCCAGAAAGACTCCCTGAGTTGAGGAGATGAAGCTGAATGTAAGGGGAGAGCTAGGTTTCTAGAGTTCACAGAGATGAGTACCAAATAGGAAAGACCTTCACTGAGAGAAAACATAAGTGATCAGCAGTGTGTCCCCCCTAGAATGGAATGTATAGTCTGAAGGCCAAGGAAATAAACATTTGAAAGGTTGAGAGAGAACAGTTTCCAGAATTAATGTAGGGCCTTGAATAATGCCTATTCCCACAAGCCAGTCTGGAAAACTTCATGATTTGTGAGAAATTGGGCAGTCTCCAGGAAGGTCTTGCCTCAGTAGTGAGGAATTAGCTCAGAACTAGCAATTCTCTATAACTCTCTAATAAGTCTTCAAAGCAGGACCCCAAAACAACAATCTTTTCAAAGTAAGCTAGCTTATTGCGTGTGTGTGTGTGTGTGTGTGTGTGTGTGTTTGAAAGTGTGTTTACTTGATTCTTGAATGCTATATTTAAAGATATTGGAGGTACTTCTAGGCTATTTTTATGAGGTAAATTTTTGTCAAGGTGTGCTATATATATTATGATTAAATGAGAAAGACACACTTTGGGAGACAACTCGTTTGTCCAGGTCATGGTTTCTAGTAACCATACACACACACACACACACATACACACACACATACAAGTGTATGCAGTGATTCTGTGTTGTTATTTTGATCTGAGTAAAGAATAAAGTCAACAATGCTTAAGCTCAAAGTGTCATTGTTCCTTTTTCCCATAGAATCTGTACTGAGAAAAATGATTGTTCAGCTAACCTCCAAGTTGATTTATAAGTAGAATGCTTATAACTTATTCAAAATTTAATTGTCCTCCCATAACCATGGTGATTTTTTAAGTAACAATATAATGTAGAAGAATATAAAAACAGAAAGATTTAGCTAAAACATTTTATTGCATTTTTAAAGCATGCTGAACAGATAAATTTTCAAGCAATTTTTTTCAGTAAAACAGGACATTACAAAACCTTATGCATGCCACCTTCTCATTTTTGTGTATTCATGCACACCAAAATCATGCACAGAGAAAGATATGTCTTATTTACTTATGTGGTACGCAAATGTAAAAGCTTTGATAAAAGACAAAACAACCATGACTATGTTCTCATAAATGTTCTTAATATATGCTTCATGATAGCAACAATTTTTTTTTATTTTTATCAAAGCTTTAAATACCAATAAGTACAGAAGTATAGGCCCTGGTATACTTATGTAATGTAATTTATAGGCCATGCAGAAGCTTGTTCCTATACTACAAATTTTTAAGCAACAGAAACAACAACAAATGCAAAACATTGCTACCGCCACATTTCCCTCACTCTATCCCCCATTCTAAAATATGTTCATTTAACATAGTTCTACTGTCTGCCATTCCACCAGCAAGTTATTCTTAGAGATGAAAATTCATGTCAGTTTAAAAAGGAAAATGATTACTAGAAGTGGTATATGTCATTAAAACCATTGCACTGTATAGTTTAATCCATCTGATTACATCTATTGAAACATTTACTAAGTCCCCACTATATGCCAGACACTATGCTAGGTCTAGAGATAGAAGAATAAACAAGATGCATTCTTTGCTCACAAAGTTTATTGTGGGAGAAAGGAAAAAATAGAGAAATTCTAATAAATGGAATTATGCAGCTGTTATGGGAATGCACAGGAAGGTGTCTACCCCAGATTGCATGATTCTGTGTGTGTGTATGCATCTGTGTTTGTGTGTGTGTGGCAAAGGAGGCAGTTCAGAGTTGAGAATATTGCCAGAGAAGGCATCCTAAATGAGATTGCTCTAGAAGTTACTCCAGAGTGATAGTTAGGAGTTGATGATACAAAAAGGGAAGGAGGGTGTTCACAGTAAACATAACAGCTCATTTAGAGGCCCAAGAGAACCTGGCACATTCAGGAACCTGCAAATATTTGACTATGGCTGCAAAGTGAAAGCAAGATGTAATTGAATGTAGTGTAAAAGGATGCATAGGGTTATGGTCATTAAGGGTCTTGTATCATGTGTCAAGGAGTTAAGACCTCATTCTCATCACAATGTTCTTTTATTAATAATACTTAGCTAAGAATAGTTACTAAGAAAATGAAGACATATGGAGAAGAACAAGATTAGCACTAAAATATAATTTCAGCATAAGACTGATGGTAATAAAGAGTCTAACTCCATTTTTTATATGTGACTGTGGCAGCATTTATGTCTCACTCTTTTTTCCCCACCAACATATATCTGTCACTACAGATAAGGAAGGCTGCATACCTCCCGAGATCTTGACTCCTGTGGGAATTTGAACCCAGTAGCTCTAGCTGGTGAGTTTGAATCCCTCTCAAGACTTACTCTCTATCCATTAAAGAAGCCAAATCTTTGAGCTTGTGAGTTCAGACCAGCTTGTGTCTATCCTACTCTCCCCAGAAGTTACTTGTGTGAACAGTAAACATTCTTTTAAATTTTCAAGGTGTGTGGAATCATCAGACTTGACAACTGGTCTATTAATTGGGAAGGGGTTTATCCTGCTTTGTAGGGGTGATCACAAAATATTGAGATGTTTTAAAGATTTCTCATACTTAATCTTATTTAATTATCAGAGCAACCATCTGAGGTTACTCTTACTCTTTCTATCTTTTCAGTGAAGGGAACTAACCTCCAGAGAGTTTGCTTAATCTGTCCAAGGCTAAAAAGCTAATACATAGCAGTAACAGCACTTGAAACTGGTACTGCCAAAATCTAAAGTCCTTGCAGAAAAAGGAAGGCCTGAGTAGGGAATGGAGGCTCATGACTGTGCGTCAACATTGGCAGTATTTTCCTTATCCAGAAGTGTGGAAAGAAAGGTGCAAGACATTCAAAGAGAGATTATGCCTACATTGGAATAAATTGTAATATCTTTCCCTCATTCTTTAGCTTTGGGATTCTCTTTCCACATCTATATTTGACTTTTTAGTCATTCAGAGCCATTTTCAGTCAATTAATATGACTTATTATACTTAAATAAGATTAACATAGAGCCAACAAAATCATTATAATGCCTTAGTTTTATATTTACATACCATCTCTTCAAAGACAGGTTGCAAATATTTTTTTTTTCTTTTAAATTTGTTTGATTTGATTTAACCAGAAATTTAATAAAACAATCATCAAAATGTGGCAACACATTGAGTATTTTTGGAACTAATTCATTCTATAAAACAAACATTTTTAAGGACTTAAATTTTGCCAGTGTCACATAATAATACAGAAAGCACATACAAAATAAATAATTTAGTAAAAACCACTCATATGCATATGGCTGTAATACATAGGAAAAATATAGTGATATGGATTTATCCTGGCTATAAAGTTTTCTACAATTGGCATGACAATTAATGGGAAGTATCAGTGACTAAAGTTATTACAGAGGCTTCTGTTATAGAAATGGCAAATATTCCTTCTTTTATGGCCTTTAATTTCTCTGTTATTTCTTACATAGGTAAACTGCCAAGTAGTCACTTCTGACTCGGGGAAAGGATAGCATGTATTTTTTAAAATCCATCCATACACAAAAGTCATCATTTGCTGGTGACTTCCATATTAGAAGTATAAGAACAGAAAGGAAATGAAATTGATTCATATTATTTTATATATCAAAAATACCAAATATGAGTTAAAATTATGTTTCAATTATTTAATGCTAGATAAATCTCACAGAAATAAATTAATAGAAAATAGAAGCAAGTTATAAAATAGAAATGCTTGTAATGCATCCTCATTTATTAGAGAAAAATGCTATTTTATTATTATCGGATAAATTATATATATGTATATATGAGAATCTGCTAGTGTAATATGTTACAAGTGGGACTTTATTTTATTTTATGCTCAATTTCAAAGTATGCCATTAGAGTGTGCTAAAACATTTCCTTAAATTACAAAACTTTTTCTGAAATTGATACTGTTTTATAAGCTGCTCTAAGCAAAAAGTTCCATTTACTGCTGGCTTAAAATTGGAAGATATATTTGAGAATATTAATATATTAATAATTTGCAAGTCTTCTATTATATACCTTAGATGTTTAACACTAATTTGGTATGTCTATATGCTTCCAGATTATGAAAGTTGTTAGAAACACAAATAATAGCTATTATAATTATTTAGTGCAGCAAGAAATAAAGCACAATGTTTCACATTATCTGTTCCATCAGAGGAAACCATGTGGGCAATTGGTATTAGGGCCCAAACATCAAGGAAAATCAATAAATCAGTAGAAAATATAGTATAGTGGCAATGTGAGGTACAATAGAACAGCAAAACCTTTGGAATCAGGCAAATCTGTTGTTGAAATGGAAAATATTTGAATGTTTGTTATTACAGTTTCATTCAGAATATTGGTGAAGTGTAGAAGCAGATTTACATGGATGATATAAATATACATGATTAGTGTAAAATATTTTTGGAGGGAGGGTACAGAATAAGAGAAATAGAAGATTTTTTCATAGCCAAACTGTTCTTTATGAAAACATCTTGCATGACCTAAGGAAAGTCCTGTCAGAAGTCAGTTAAATGCAAGGAGAGCAGAACAAGACCCCTAGAAACTGGGATATCTTTTATTGTCATATCACAATCCCCCCCGCCAGTGAAATACTCCATAAGATTCTGGAAAAAAGAAAAAAACTTTAACTCCCATCTATGTCTTTCTTCAAGTTCACAAAAATTTAAAGAAATACCAAGGAAGACATGAGTGTGTGCAGTTGTTGATGTATAGGGGAGGGAGGCATATGTTGCCAGCATCTCCTACCATTATATGTTCACCAGAACTTTTAGCTGGCCATCCAAATCCAAGCTTACCACCAAGACAGGCATGTAGCCTGAGAATGTCCCTCTTGATAGATCACTGAACTGCAAAATTAGGAATTGAAGAGAGGCAATAACCACAGATATAGTTGCTGACTTAAAATATCTAGGAAAAAATTTAGACTGGTAGATTTTACATTTTTAGAAAGTGAATTGTATGTGCCTAAGAGCCTCCTCCTGAATGCCTCTTTGTTGATCAGATGTGGCCCTCTCTCTCTAGCTAAGCCAAATTGGCAGGTGAAATCACTGCCCTCCCCCTACATGGGATCAGACACCCAGGGGAGTGAATCTCCCTGGCAATGTGGAATATGACTCCTGGGGAGGAATGTAGACCTGGCATCATGGGATGCAGAACATCTACTTGACCAAAATGGGGAATTGAAAGGAAATGAAATAAGCTTCAGTGGCAGAGAGATTCCAAAAGGAGCCGAGAGGTCACTCTGGAGGGCACTCATATGCACAATATAGACAACCTTTTTCAGGTTCTAATGAATTGAGGTAGCTGGTGATAGATACCTGAAACTATTAAACTACAACCCAGAACCCATGAATCTTGAAGATGATTGTATAAAAATGTAGCTTATGAGGGGTGACAATGAGATTGGGAAAGCCATATGGACCACACTCCCCTTTGTCTAGTTTATGGATGGATGTGTTAAAAAATGGGGGAAGGAAAAAACAAACAAAGGCACACAGTATTCTTTTTTATTTTAATTGCCCTTTTTCACTTTAATTATTATTCTTGTTATTTTTGTGTATGTGGTAATGAATGTGTCAGGGATTGATTTGGGAGATAAATGCACAACTATGTAATGGCACTGTGAACAATCAAATGTACACTTTGTTTTGTATGACTGCATGGTATGTGAATATATCTCAATAAAATGAATTTAAAAAAAGAAAGTGAACTGTAGAGGAATCTTTAATTATCAAAATTGCCTCAAACAGAATGATGAACTGTGGTGTATGCATACAATAGAATATTGAGTGAAGGAATGAATTTGTGAGACATGCAACTAGGTGAATGGACCTTGAAGACAGCATTTTGAGTGAAATAAGCCAGAAAAGAAAGGACAAACATTATAACACCTCACTAATATGGACTAACTATAATGTGCAAACTCTGTTATTTGAAACTTAGAGCATGCTTATAGTAAAGGTCCCTAGATTGTAAGCTCTTACAGCAGTCACATCTATTCCTAAATTTTAATGGTTATCTCTAAATTCTGAGATGCTGAGCTCTTTGTGCATAACCTGGTTAGTCTCTGGAACTTTGAGTATCTGTGTGATACTGAGACTGAGAGCCAGAATTCGGCAGCTATGAATGTCAGTAGTAACCCATTATTACAGCAACTGTTAAAAAAGCTGAAAAAGGGTTCAGACTTCAATTAGAGATATGAATGAAGTGGATCTGGTTAGGACCAAGGCAAATTAGAGTAAAGGATAAAGGACTATATTGATGTTGTTTTAAAACTTCAACTTCTGTGTGAGACCAATGGAAGAGATATCTATTTGATATAAAATCTATATGGAGAGATGAGTAGAACAATGGGGACAAAAATTAAATGAATAATATGGGGAATGGGGGATGGGATGTTTTGGGTGTTCTTTTTTCTTATATTTTTATTTTTATTTTTATTTATTTTTGGAGTAAAGAAAATGTTCAAAAACTGATTTTGGAGATGAATGCACAAGTATATAATGGTACTTTGAACAATTGATTGTACACTGTGGATGACTGTATCATGTGTGAATATATATCAATAAAACTGAACTTAAAATAGGCAGAAATAACCACAGAAGAAATTGTAAAATCTTGTCAAAAAATATTCCCCCAAAATGCATCAGATGAATTTATAGGTAAGTTACCTAAAAATATCAGGGCACAGATGATTCACATATCATTTAAATTCTTCAAGAAGATAAAGGATGAAAAATCCCATTTCAATTTATGAAGCAAATATAACTTTGATACAAAAACTTGAAAGAGAAAATGCAATAATGAAACCTAAAAGAACACACTCATTTAAGTATGTAGACACAATAACCTTAAATGTTAAGTAATGAACATTGATGGACTCACACACCATAATCAACAGTGATTTTTCCATAAATGTGAAGATGGTTCAAAACCAATAAATCTATTATTAGAATGTATACCTTAATAGATCATATAATTAAATACACAGAGATACACACAGGTACTGCATATAACAACATCTTCTTCTAAATGCTGAAATTGTATTTGATGAAATGAACAATGATTTCTGATAAAAGCTCATAATAAAATTGGAATGGAAGCATATTATTTGTGTATGATAAAAAAAATCTGTCTCAAACAGCCACAATCATGACTCACTGGGCTCTTATTAATGTAAAGAACAAGATATGGATGAATACCATTTATTACTTAAAATATTCTGGAAATTCTTGCATTTGTATAAAGCATGGAAAATAAATAAGATATTCAAGTTTGAGAAGTGAGGAACCCATTTGTTTGTGGCAGATAATCAGATTATCCACAAATAAATTCAAGACAATCATCTGAAAAATTGAACTTAATAATTGGAAGAAACATGATAATTCTCATAATTTTATGGGATGGATCCTAAGATAATTGCCATTTTACATGTGAGAAAACAAAATCATAGAGAGATTCAGTAATTTGCTCAAGATTAAATATTTATTATATGACAGAGCCAGGATATGATTATTTTTTCTGGTTCAAATAGCAAGGCAGAAATTATAATTTAATAATTAAGATCCCAGTTAATTTTCAATAAAAATCACAGTGACATAAATGTAACATGAAATGACAGGCCTTCTATTAAGAAATGATTAGACTTTACTGAAATAATAAGACAAAAGCAAAAAGTTGCAAATCTAACACCAAATATAATTCAATTTCAATCAACATCATAATGGAGTTCATTTTTTAAAATTGATCACATTTAAAATCCATCATGTATAATGGCAAGAATACTCAAACTTATTTTGATAAAGAAGAACAATAAGGAGAGAATGGCAAACCTCTTGTTAAAATGTGCTTTAAATATATAAAAATGAAATTGTGGTATTGGCAAAGAATTGGTAAGCAGATAGAATAACTGGTAATAATTTTTGATCATTAATTCTATGTCAAGCACTGCTTTAAATAGTTTACTCAAATTACCTCATTTAAACCACTTTAAACTTATATGATTTAATTCTTCCATAAACCTAAGACAGATGCTATTGTTATCCTAATTTTAAAACTGGGGAAATTGAAACACCAAAATTTAAGTAACTTTCTAAAAGTCACACAGCTAATAAGTGGTGGTCTGTGTGACTCCAGAGGCTGCAATCAGAATCACTACACGGTGCAATGAAACATGAAACTCACAAACTGAAGAATACGTAAATGCTTAACATATGACAGTGATGGTGATGACATTGCCAATCAGTATGAAAATGTTAGGTGATTTGGCTGAATACTAGGGTGATGGTAGTGTTGGTGGGAGGACTTGCATCATGTTTCACATGAAAACAAATATTTTTGTGGATTAGAGCTAAATTTCCAAAAATAAAAGAAAATATTTTGCAGGAAAACAAGTGTAAATATTCATATGATTTGGGGGACTAAAAAGGCTTTTTCTAAGAACAAAAGAAAAGCCATAAAGAAAATGGTTGATTTGATATCATAAAAATTAAAATATTTTTAATGTAAAAAAGGAAAGATATGAACAAAATCAAAACTAAAATGGCTAATGGAAAAATACAAGGTTTGAAATAGAAAAATACAACATAATTAATGTAAAGAGTTTTCTAAGAAAATAATATGGAAGAAACATTCCAATAGAAAATTAGGCCAAGGACAGGAAAAGTTGTATCACAGAGAAAATTAAATGGCCATGGACATGTAAAATATATTAATGTTAGTAGTGTTCAATGAAAAATAAAATAGTGATGAGATACAATTTTGATTAGTGATTATTTTAATTATATTTGTGATTTTTTAAATATAATGCCCAATTTTGACAAATGTATATTAAAATATTATTCATGAAATTATAATTAACCCTGCCTTTATATAAGTCTGTTCTGTTAATACATTAAGAAGATTACAAATATCCACATTAAGGCTCATTAACTAAAGTAAGTTTTTTAATAGGATAAAATACTATGTCAGACTTCCAGGAAGATGGTGGACTAGGAGAGGAAGGGCAAACTTCCCCTCTGTGAAAAGATTGGGAAAAGGGCAGAAAGTGCTCCAGAAAGGCAATTCCAGGGTGCCACTGCTGAACAGGTACCTCTACACTACATAGTGGGGACTTAGATGAGGTGACAGAGGGACTGCAATTGAAAGGACAGGGTGAGTTTGTTGGTCTGGGACCACCACTGGGGACTGGTAGCTGGAGCTGGCTACTGAACATGAGAGGGATAAATTTTTCATGCCCCATGCACCGATTTCAGCAGTTGGCTAGGGAGATAAACCTTCACAGACCCACAGCCAAGAGCTCCCATGAGGGAACTTGGAATTTGGTGGACTTGTGGTGACCACACTCACTCTTCCTTCACAGAAGCCTGGGGAGTACACAGCTGAGAGGTAAGTGCACCACACTGAAGTGCCAGGAGACCCTCTTCAACCCCAGAGAATCATGGGTGTACAGGAGACAGGCACTGTTGTGCATTTGAGCTGGTTGGTGAGATGCACCACCCCACAGCCCCAGAGTGGTCCACTTGTAGCCCCAGGAACTTCTGGGCCCACTGTGCACAAGAGCAGACTCTCTGCCAAAGTGCATGGGGCCTGCCACCCACACACAAGGCTGCCAGTCCCCAGTGCACATGGAGAACTGGTGCACTGATTGGATTTCAGCCCAGTTATGACCCTGCCTAGTGCACAGATGAAGTTGGGGGAGAGCTGGCTTGAGAGTAAAAGGTGGCTCAAAAGTGCCATCTGCTGGTAGGGCAGGGAAAGTGCACTCTAACAAGCCATAGCTCTGCCAAATTGTAGACAAATGTTCAAATAATCCTACATATCCCAAAATAAACTTATCAAGATAAGAAAATGTCCCAAGGCCAATAACAGAAAACCATAAAGCACATAAAGAAACTAGAAGACATGAAAAAGCCAAATGAGCAAATTAAAAAGTTGGAAGATAAACAAAATTTGGAGAACTTAATCAAAGAAGTGCACACAAATCTCCAAAACAACTTCAATGAGTTCGCTATGGACATAAAGGGTATCAAGAAGACTCTAGAAGAGAATAAAGAAGAATTTGAAAGAATAAATAATAGCAGATCTTATGGAAATAAAAGATACTGTTGATCAAATTTAAAAAAAAAATAGAGACAAACTGTTATGCTACAAGTCTTCTGGGGGACAGACAGAAGGATGATCACTCTAACGATGAAAATGAAGATTTTGTTTGTGCCAGATCTCAATGACAGTTCATAGCCAGTGTAATGTGGAGAGAGGCCTGGCCCTGAGAGGGAGCATAAGGCATCACCATGCCCACATCCTGTCCTCCCCTGGCAACGAAGCTTGAGTCTACTTGGTGAGCACCACACTGGCAGGTTCACACAGTGCCCTTCAGCTTCACCACTTCCTCATGCTGCCATCCCCTTCTCGTTAGCTCCCCTAAGCCTCCACCTTTGCTTCCCACATCCCTTGGTATTGGGCTTTATTGGGGCAATGTGCAGAAAGTGTTGGAAGGTGTTGGCCATGGCCTTTTTGCCCCTGCCTTCCTCACTGCCTTCAAACTGTCAGGTGTTAAATGCTGCTGGGTTGCCAGGCCCTTACCCCTGGCCAGGTGTATCCCTCTGTTCCAAAGTCACATGCAGAAACTTCCAGCAAAGACATATGGCATCCAGGAGCAAGATGTCTTGACCTTCTCCAGATAATGAAAAACATTGCAAAGCAAGCATAAAGTCTATCACAGTGGATGAAAATAGGAAAATATTTGCAATCATCTTGTATTCAGATTCTCTAGAAAGGAAAGTACCCCTTAAAAGACTGCAAGAAGGGCATTGCCAGCAGCCAGGGGGCAAAAGATGGACACTCTGCAACTACCAGTCTGAGACCTGCAGTGCCTTAGAGTCATGACTTTACCCTCCCTGGGTTCAAAAACAATTATCACATCTCAGTTTCAGTTCTGCCAGGATGTTCCAAGAAGCCACAACATAGCAGGCCATAAGAACCTCTGAAGATGTCATTAATAAACTTAAGTATTTGGAAAAACTCCTTTGGACCATAATTTTGAGAGGCATTGAAGCTGCTTATACACTGCAAAAACTTGTAAATTGATAATCATACAATGAAATATTGTACAACAATGTAAATGAATGAGTATGGCTGCATGCATCAACAATTTTCATAAAGGAAGCAAGTTCCAGGACAGTTTCAGGGTTAATGTTACTACCTGGAAAGATGATGGGAAGGGGTCTAAAAAAATGTTCTTAACATAATCAATGAGAATGACTTCCCTGTAAATAATGGTGTAACCTGAATAAGCTGTCAGACTTGGATAGCGAAGGATGAAAATAAGGAAATTTTGGAGTAAAAAGGATATTTGGCAATTGTCTGTGTAAGGATTTTAGTTCTTGAGTGGCCTAGGACACCTGGTTCCAGTTTGCAACTAGTTGTCATTCAGGAAGAAGTAGTAGATATTGATAGACAACAAGCTCAACAAAAGAATGTGACTGTTCTAGTTTGCTAATGCTGCCAGAATGCAAAACACCAGAGATGGATTGGCTTTTATAAAAGGGGGTTTATTTGGAAACACAGTTACAGTCTTAAGGCCATAAAGTGTTCAAGGTAACATATCCGCAATCAGGTACCTTCAGTGGATGTTGGCCAACAGTGTCCAGAAAACCTCTGTTAGCTGGAAAGGCACATGGCTGGCATCTGCTCCAAAGTTCTGGTTTCAAAATGGCTTTCTCCCAGGATGTTCCTCTCTATGCTGCAGTTCCTGAAAAATGTTACTCTTATTTGCACTTGAGGTATTTGTCCTCTCTTAGCTTCTCTGGAGCAAGAGTCTGCTTCCAATGGCCATCTTCAAAATCTCTCTCATCTGCAGCTCTTGTGCTTTCTTCAAAGTGTACCTCTTGGCTGTAGCTCCTCTTCCGAAGTTCACTCTCAGCTGCACTGAGTTCCCTCTGTCCATCAGCTAACTTATATGGCTCCAGTGACTCAAATTAGACCCACCCCGAGTGGGCAGAGCAACACCTCCGTGGAAATTCTCCAGAGTCATCACCCACAGTTGGGTGTGGCGCATCTCCAAAGAAACACTCAAAGAATTACAATCTAATCAACACTGATAACATCTGCCCACACAAGATTACATCAAAGATAATGGCATTTGGGGGACAAAATATATTCAAACTGGCACATTCCACCCCCTGGACCCCAAAATGACATTATCTTTCCATATACAAAGTAATTCATCCCACAACAATATCACAGAAACTTAAATCATTTCAGTAACAATAGTTAAGTACAAAATTCTATCAAAACCAATTATAGGCATGGTCAGTCCTAAGGCATAATTATCCTTTAGCTGTGGAACTATAATCTTAGAACAAGTTATGTACTTCCAATTTACAAACTAGGGACATTCATAGGATAAACATTCCCATTGCCATAGGAGAAAATGAAAGGAAAATAGGGTTAACAGGACCAAAACAGTTCCTAAAACCCACAGGACAAACTCCATTAGATTTCAAAGTCCGAGAGTCATTAACAGAATGATGTTGCATACTTGGGGCTTGAGAGAGTGGGAGTTTAACCCTTTCTAAGGGTCTTTGTGGCAGCCCTTTCCTCTCCAAATGCTTAGGTGAGTGCTCCAACATATCCACACAGTGGGAAAAACACCTTCTTGGCCCCACCCTCCTCAAACATTGGGGCAGCAACCGGATTCCCTTCCATCTCTGGGGCACACGTTCAACTCCTTCAGAACAGTGGGGTGGCAGCCAGGCTCTCCCCAATTCCCTGGGAATGTGCTCCACCCTCTTTGGGGCTTGAGGTGGCAGAACATTTCCTGAACATCCAGGTGGAATACCCACCCTCGACCTCCAAGGCAAACTCACCCTTTCCATGCATGTGGGCTGCTCTGCTCTCCCAGCCTGAGACCTCTTGACTCCAGACCTCAACCACCATGGCTCTGTCTTTGAAGAAAATTTTCCTGCAATTTGTTCCTTATCTGTCTCCTCCAGTCCAGACTGGCAGCATCTCTGTCTATAAAGATCTCACAAAAATTCTGTTGGCTTTGCATGAAGCACACAGGGGTCAAAGCCATCAGACAACAGGACTTTCCAAAAATCCTTTCTGCTTAACTCCCTTTCCAATCTTGGCTTGTACTGAAATGGTGGCTGGATTCCATGTTTGGTAACATCCTCATGTTGGGCTGCAGCTTCTGGGATTCCACCCCCTGGAAGCCTGGAATTTTCCAAACCATCAGCTTCTGGTTTCTTTGAACCCAAGATTTCAGCTCTAAGTCTGTCTCTCTCCACTCACATTTTACTATAAGCTGCAAGGAGAAGCCAGGCTACTTCTATATTTTGCTTGGAGATCTCATCAGCTAAATATTCCAGGTTGTTGCTCTCAAATTCTGCCCTCCATCCAACACCAGGACTCAATTTTGCCAAATTCTCTGCAACTTTAAAACAAGGATTGCCTTTCTTCCAGTTCACAACAACACATTTATCATTTCTCCTCAAGCCCTCATCAGCAGTATCTTTAGAGTCCATATTCCACAAACAGTCTCTTCAAAGCAGTTTAGGCCTTTTCTATCAAGCTCCCCACAATTCTTCCAGAATCTTCCCCTTATCCATTTAAAAAGCCTCTCCAACATGTTTGGTATTTGCAAATTCAGCATCAAAAGCACCCTACTTCTCTGGTACCAAAATCTGTTCTAGTCTGCTAATGCTGCCAGAATGCAAAACACCAGAAATGGATTGGCTTTTATAAAAGGGGGTTTATTTGGTTACACAGTCACAGTCTAAAGGCTATAAAGTGTCCAAGGGAACACTTCAGAAATCGGGCACCTTCACTGGAGGTTGGCCAATGGTGTCTGGAAAATCTCTGTTAGCTGGGAAGGCAAGAGGCTGTCATCTGCTCCAGAGTTCTTGTTTCAAAATGGCTTTCTCCCAGGATGTTCCTCTCTATGCTACAGCTCCTCTTCAGAATGTCACTCTCAGTTGCTCTTGGGGAATTTGTCCTCTCTTAGCTTTTCCAGAGCAAGAGTCTGCTTTCAACAGCTGTCTTCCAACTGTCTCTCATCTGTAGCTCCTGTGCTTTCTTCAAAGTGTCCCTCTTGGCTGTAGTTCCTCTTCAAAATGTCACTCACAGCTGCACTGAGTTCCTGCTGTCTGTCAGCTCATTTATATGGCTCCAGTGACTCAACTTAGACCCACCCCGAATGGGCAGAGCAACACCTCCATGGAAATTATCCAATCAGAGTCATCACCCACAGCTGGGTGGGGCACATCTCCACAGAAACACTCAAAGAATTACAATCTAATCAACACTGATAACATCTGCCCACACAAGATTACATCACAGATAATGGCATTTGGGGGACACAATATATTCTGACTGGCACATCACCCTATTCTATAGCAGAGTTGGGTACCCAGAATAAATGTTAAGGAAAATTTAAACAAATTGGAAAAGAAGACTTGTGAAGAGACTTTGGAATTACCAAAAGAAAGGGAAAGAAAAAAATACCATGTGCCAATAACTTTTCAAGTTGCTTTTGTTAAGGAAATTATATCCAGTTAATCACTATGATATACAGGAATTTATGAAGGCACCTTATGAACTTTTAATTAAAACCTCAAGAATTTAATACTTTTATTCAGTAAGTGTGCCTTTAAGTATGTGACTCAGTATAAAATCACCAAAATATATCATCAAAAAAAAAAAAAAGACTGCAAGTAGTAAAATCTTTTGGATTGCTCTAGGAGTTTTATATTTGATGATGATTTGGAAAACCTTATTTCCCAGACCTAAAATTTCCATCTGCTTTTAAGTAACCTGAAGATGGATACTCTATTTCTTATATTGTTAATAGGTATTTGAGAGACTACCAAAGGGAGGAGCTCAGTTTCTCTATGGACACTACATCCAAAGAAGAGGGTTATTTAATTTCTGGCTGCAGTTTTGCATACAAATGGAACTCATGAGGATAATGAAAATAACATACCAGAGTTTCTACTAAGAAGTATGAAAATGGAACCCTTTACTTGTGCAGCAAAAAGATGTTGTTAATAGCTTCTCATCTTTCTGTCCTTTATAACTAGAAGGATGAATTGGACACCTGGGGATATTTCAGAGTCATAATTTTATATGGTAACAAAAAAAAAACAATGAATCAATCCTTCTAAAGCTGAGGGAATATGAAATTGCTCTAATAACTTATGAAACACTGCATGTATGCCAAGATAAACTTAACAGTTTGGAATGGTTAGCTGTCATTGTGGATGAAACTCATAGACTCAAGAATCCAAAAGCTAGAATAACAGAAATCATGAAAGCTTTAAAATGTAATGTCCACTTGGCCTCACTGGAACCATTCTTCAGAACAACATAAAGGAACTGTGGTGTGTTATGGGCTTGGCTGTGCCAGGACTGTTAGGCAGCAGGATCTACTTCAAGAAGGAATTTTCTGATCCAGTAGAATATGGTCAGAGACATACAGCAATAAAAAGAGAAATAGCTACTGGACAAATAGCGATGTGAAGACTTGCAAAAAAGCCAAAAGGCTAGTTTCTCAGGTGAACCAAGACTGTTATCAAGAATCAGTTGCCTAAGAAGGAAGACTGGATGGTGTATAATTCCCTGGCAGTTTTTCAGAAAGCTATCAGTGTTAGAAACAGAAGATGTAACTTTGATACTTCAGTCTTCTGAGACTTGTACCTGCCACAGTGGCCAAAAAGAAAGAAACTGTTGTTATGAGACCAATTCACACAGTGAGACAGAGAAAAATTGTATTTAAGTTACTGTGCAGTCCTTCAGAAGGTGGCTAAATATGCCCTATGCTTCAAGCTGCTAGCACCTCCAAAAAACAGGAAACACTTACCAAAAAGATATGTGATCCTGTTTTTTCCAGATTCCCAGATTTTATGCAGAAAAGCAAATATGCAGTCTTCCAAATAATTTCTGACCCAAAATACAGTGGTAAAATGAAGGTAGTTCAGCAACTATTAAATCATGGCAGAAAAAAACAAAGTTCTTCTTTTCTCATTTTCCACCAAGTTCCTTGATGTGCTGTAGCAATACTGCATGGCATGTAGGCTTGAATACCAAAAACTTGATGGAAATAGAAAATCAGAGGAAAGAATCAAGATTGTGAAAGAGTTCAACAGTACACAAGATGTTAATATTTGCTTTGTTTCCACAATGTAAGATAGTAAAAATTGATAATTTGATTTTTATCTAATTGTTTTTGAGATTTAGATAATTTTTTAAACTACCCCATGGATTGATTTCCAATGGTAATGTTTATATTGCTTTGTTTTATTTGGCTTTAAGAGGAAGCAGCAAAAATCCTATTAATTATGACTGAAATAAAAATATCTTGAATATTGCCAAACATTTTCTATTTCTTTTACCACCATTAAATTCCCCTTATGAGCCTGTGTTTCCAAAGATAACAATAAAAGAGTGTACATATATATGACACAGAACAGCAGATTTAAAGGGGCAGAAGAAAGAATATGTGAACTACAGGGCAGAGAAATTGAATGCAAATGCACCAAAGAACAAATGGTGAAAAAAATTGAAAAAATTGAACTGGATCTCAGGGAATGATGGATGACATGAAGGGCCCAAATATAAGAATCATTGGTGTACCAGAAGGTGAAAAGAAGAGTAAAGAGCTGGGAGGAGTATTTGAAGATATAGTTGGGGAAAACTTCGCAACCACACACAAATTGAAGATGCCCAACAAACTCCAAATAGAATAAATGTAAATAAGTGCATTCTGAGATATATACAAATTAGATTTTCAAATGCTGAGGAGAAGAACAAACTCCTGGAAGCTGCAAGAGAGTAGTGATTCACCACATAGATGCGAAACCACATAAGGCTACATACTGACTACTCAGAGTGCACCATGGAGGTGAGAAGGCAGTGGGATGACATACATAACACACTGAAAGAGAAACTGCCAGCCAAGAACTCTTTATCCAGGAAACCTCTACTTCAAAATTGAGGGAGAGTTTAAAATTTTCACAGACAAATGCTGAGAGAAACTGTTAACAAGAGACCTGCCCTGCAAGAAATATTAAAGGGAGTTCTATTGACTGAGAAGAAACAAAGGAGAGAGTGGTCTGAAAATGGCAAAGTACTGAAGAGTGTTAGCAAGGGTAACTTAAAGGAAAAAAAATAGGAGGGGGAACAGATCTGACAAATAAAAAACAAAGGATGAAATGGATAGCTCAGTAACTGCCTTCACAGTAATAACATAGAACACGAATGGATTAAACTACCCAATTAAAAGATACAGATTGTCAAAATGGATTAAAAGGTATGCACCATCAATATGCTGTTTACAAGCAGTTCATTTAGACCCAGTGACACAAAAAGATAGAAAGTGAAAGGGTGGAAAAAATATTCCCTCAAGCTACAGCCAAAAGAACACAAGGGTAGCAATACTAATATCAAACAAAAGAGACTTTAAATGTGAAGATGTCATAAGAGAAAAAGGACACTACATATTAATAAAAGGGACAATTCACCAACTAGAAATAACAATCATATTGCTTATGCACCTAATCAAATTGCTCCAAATTACATGAGATAATCATTGGCAAAACTGAAGGAAGAATTAGATATTTCTACAATAATAGTGGGAAAGTTAAATACAGCATGCTCTTCTATAGATAGAACAACACAATCAAGTACCAATAAGAAAAGTGAGAACCCAGACAATATGATAAATGAACTACACTTAATAGACATATATAGAGTGTTACAACCTGAATTACCAAGATATGCATTCTTCTCTAGTGCTCATGGAATGTTCTCCAGGACAGGTCATATGCTGGGGCACAAATAAATAAATTTTTAAAAATTGAAATTATTCAAAGCACATTCTCTGAACATACTGGAAAGCAACTAGAAAGCAATAACCACAAAAGAGCCAGAACATTCACAAATAGGAGGTTAAGCAACCCACTCCTAAACAATCATTGGATAAAGAAGAAATTGAAAGAGAATTTGGAAAATATCTAGAGATGAAAGAAAAACAGAAGATACATATCAACACCTATAGGATGCAGTAAACTCAGCACTGGGGAAATTTATAGCTTTAAATGCATAAAAATGGAAGAAAGCTAAAATCAAAGAGCTAAATGAACAACTGAAGAAGCTATAGATTTATCAAAAAAGTAACCCAAAAGCAAGTAGAAGAAAAGAAATAACAAGGATTAAGGCAAAGAAATAATTATATGGAGAGCAAAAAAAAAAAAAAATGGAGAAAACAAAACCAAAAGTAGTTTCTTTGAGAAGATCAACAAGATTGACAAATCCTTAGCTAGACTGAAAAAGTAAAAAACAGAGAAGTCCCAAATAAAAATAAATCAGAAATTAGAGGGGGCACATAACTGTGGATCCTAAAGAAATTTTAAATTTTAAAGAAATTTAAAACCTTAAGATGATTATATGAAGAACTGTACACCAACAAACTAGACAATTTAGAAGAAATGGAGAATATCCTGGAAATGAACAGCCTAGACTCATCTGAGAAGAAATAGAAGACCTCAGCAAACCAGTCACAAGTAAAGAGATTCAATCAATCATCAAAAAGCTTCCTACAAATAAAAGTCCAAGCCCAGATGGCTTCACAGGGGAATTTTACCAAACTTTCTGAAAAGAGCTGACACCATTGCTGCTAAAATTCTTTCAAAAAATTGAAAGGAAAAGGAACACCCTCTAAATCATTTTATGAAGCTAAAATCACTGTAATATCAAAACTAGAAAAAGATGCTACAAGAAAGAAAACTACAGACCAATCTCCCTAATGAATATAGATGCAAAAATTCTCAAGAAAATACTTGCAAATCAAATCCAAAGACACATTTAAAGAATCATATACCATGACCAAGTTGGGTTCATTTTAGGCATGCAAGAGTGGTTCAAAATAAGAAAATAAATGTAATATAACACATTAACAAATCAAAAGGGAAAAATCAAATGATTTTCTCAATAGATGCGGAAAAAGTATTTGACAAAATTCAACATCAATCACTTCAAAAAGTAGGAATTGATAGAAACATCCTCAATATGAAAAAGGTCACATACAAAAACCCACAGCCAGTATAGTACTCAATGGTGTGAGACTGAAAGCCTGCCCCCTAAGATGAGGAATGAGACAAGGATGCCTGCTGTCACCACTATTATTCAACATTGTGCTAAAACTTCTAGCCAGAGCTATCCAGCAAGAAAAAGAAATAAAAGGGATCCAAATTGGAAAGGAAGAAATAAAACTGTCTTTATTTGCAGATGATATGATCATGTATTTGGAAAATCCTGAGAAATCAATGACACAGTTACTTGAGCTAATAAGCAAATCCAACAAAGTAGCAGAATACAAGATTAATACACATAAGTCAGTAACATGCCTATACACTAGAAATGACCTAACTGAAGAGACACTCAAAAAACAATTCCATTTGCAATATCAACTGAAAAATCAAGTACTTAGGAATAAATTTAGCCATTCATGTAAAATACCGCTACCCAGAAGAGTAAAATTAGTACTAAAAGTCACATAAAATTAGTAGTAAAATTACATGCCTTTACTAAAAGAAATCAAAGGGGACCTAAAGATGTGGAAGGATATTCCATGTTCATGGATAGGAAGGCTAGACATCATTAAGATGTTAATTCTACCCAAACTGATCTACAGATTCAATGCAATACCAATCAAAACTCCAACAACTAATTTGCAGACTTGGAAAACCTAGTTAACAAACTTATTTGGAAGGTAAAGTGTACTCAAATTGCTAAAATAATTCAAAAAAAGAAGAACAAAGTGGGAGGACTTACACTTCCTGACTTTAAAGCCTACTATAAAGTCACAATATTCAAAATAGCATGGTACTAGCATAAGATAAACATAGGAATCATTAGAATTAAGTCAATAGTTTGGAAATAGCCCCCCAGATCTCTGGTGGACTGATTTTTGATTAGGCCTCCAAATCCACAGAACTGGGACAGAAGAGTCTCTTCAACAAGTGCAACTGGGAGAACTGTATCTCTATATTCAAAAGAATGAAAGAAGATCTCTTCTTGACATCCTATTCAAAAACTAAGTCAAAGTGGATCAAAAACCTCAATATGAGTCACAGTACCATAAAACTCCTAGAAGATAAACATCATCTTCAAAACCTGGTAGTAGTAGGTGTCTTCTTAGACCTTATACCTAAAGCATGAGCAATTAAAGAAAAAAAAATGGGAACCCTTCAAAATCAAAAGCTTCTCTACCTCTAAGGAATTGTCAAATAGGTGAAGAAGCATCCAATGCAATTGGAGAAAATATTTGGAAACCATATATCTGATAAGAGATTGATATCCTTCATATACAAAGAAATCCTTCAATTCAAGGGCAATAGCACAAATAGTCCATTTATAAAATGGGCAAAAGATATGAAAAGACATTTTTTTTCCAAAGACAAAATACAAATGGCTAAGAAACACATGAAAATATGTTCATCTCTACTAGCTATTATGGAAATGCAAATGAAAAACAAAATGATATATCATCTCACACCAAAAATTGGCTGCCATTAAACAAACAGGAATCTACAAATGCTGAATTGGATGTGGAGAAATTGGAACGCTTTCATTTCTGGTTGAAATGTATAATGGTACAGCTTCTGTGGAAGAGAGTTTGGAAATTCCTCAGAAAAATAGATATTTAGTTACCCTATGATTTGGCAATTCCACTTCTCAGTATATACTCAGAATAACTGAAAGCAAAGACATGAACAGCAGTAAGAAGGAACAAGGTTTTGAAATATAACATGGATGAAACTTGAAGACATAATGCTGAGTGTAACAAGTCAGACACAAAAGGAGAGAATTCATACATTATCACTAATATGAACTTCATGAACAATGTAAAATCAGTGTCTTATAATGTAGAATATAAGGGACCTAGAGATAGACACAAGCTAGTGAAGGGGGAATGATAACCTAATATGTGTAGACATGATAATGAGAGCAAACTTAAAGGAATGGGAATAGACAGGGGTGATGGTTGTTCATTAATGGGATTATAAGTATCAGTGCCACATTTAAGGTAAACATGATCAAAAGTGGTTGCTTAAAGGCATGTATCCCACAGATTAGCACTAAAAATATAAGTGTTTGCATGATATACTGCTAAGATATGACACTGTTACAAAGAGTTAACAACAGATTGGTATATGGAAAAACTACCCATTGCATATTATAGACTATATTTAATAGGAATACCTTACAAGTACTACACTAATACTAGGAATGAATAATAAGGGGCTGACAAGAGCTTTGGGATGTTTTGTGTTGTGATAATTATTTAAAATTGAGGGTGATGATTGTACAACTAAGTGAAAATAATGTGAGTTACTGATTGTTTACCTTTGACAGAATGTATGCTATGTGAATTTAGGTACCCCATACTTTATAAGCAAAGCCCTCAATCTTGAGGCTTGCTCTTGTGAAACTTATGACTGTAAAAGGGAGGCTAAGACTTCCTATAATTATGCCTAAGAGGCACCTCCACATAACCACTTTTGTGCTCAGATGTGGCCTTTCTCTTTCTAAGCACAACTAGGCAAATAATTTCATTAACGACCACCACCCCCATGTGGGTCATGAATCCCAGGAATGAGCCTGGCCCTGGCATTGAGGTATTGAAAATACCTTTTTGACCAAAAGGGGGAAAAGAAAGCTGACAAAATAACATTACAGTGGCTAAGAGATTTCAAATAGAGTTGAGAGTCTATCTTGCAGTTTACTCTTAATGCAAGTTCCAGCTAGATATCCCAAATGGCCACAGTATGCCAAGCACTAACCAACAGTAGTCCCCTTCTTTAAGATCCTATAAATGTTTCACTCACTAAGTTTATTTTTCAGAAACCAGAGTGATCCTATGCCAGACAAGTCCTAAAACCCAGTGGCAACAGACTATTTGAGAATATCAACCAGCAGCTCCCAACCCCATAGTGTTGACACCCCTCTTTAATATGATCTAGTTGGGTGGATACTTCCAAGACACCCCTGAAGATCAGGCATATGATTAAATGAGAGGAAGTGTTAGCAACAGACAATATAGGATTTAACAAAGAATTATGAATACTGACTCTTTATACGTATGTATTAGATATTAGGGTATTAGAATAGCTAGAAGGAAATAATTGAAATGGTGGAAATGTAACCCATAATGTTTTCTGAAATTTGATCTCTATTTGTTAAAACATACATTGAAAGTTATCACTGTTCTGTATATGTGTTAAATTTCATAATAAAAATGTATTAAACTATTCTGGGAGACACCCATTAAATGTATATATATTTTTAAAAATACACTAATTTGCAATTGTACAGTCACTTGATTGTCTTCCCCACTATAATATAGTCCACAAATTATATTTACTTTGTGTGTGTTTTTCCTATATGGCATGAACTCTAATATTTTCAATTTTTTAATCATGTTAATATTTAAATACACATAACAAAATTTCCCATTTTAATCATTTTTATGTATATACTTCATTGGTATTAATTGCATTCATAATGTTCTGATGTCATCATCATCCCTAACAACAATTTTTTCCATGGCTGAAAATAGAAGCTCTGTTCCAATAAGCAATAACTCCCTATTTCTTCCTCCCTCCCTACTCCAGTCCCTGGTGGCCTCAAATCTTCATTTTTGTCTCCATGAATTTACTTATTCTAGATATTTCATACAAGTGGAATCATACAATATTTGTCCTTTTGTGTCTACCTTCTTTCATTTAATATGATTTTGAGGTTCATGCATTTTATAGGATGTATCACAACTTCATTCCCTTTTAAAGCTGAATAATATCCCATCATACATATATACTACATTTTGTTTATCCACCCATCTGTCAATGAACACTTGGATTGTTTCTATCTTTGGCTACATTTTTAATGCTGCTATGAACAATAGAGTACAGGATTCTGAGTCCCTGCTTTCAATTCTTTCAGGTATATATCCAGGAGGAGAATTCCTGGGACATATTGCAGTTCTATTTTTAACTTTTGGAAGAATGGCCAAACTGGTTTCCATGGTGGCACCCCCATTTTACAATTCCACCAATAATGTATGAGTGTTCTGATTTCTCCACATCATCTCCAACACGTGTTATTTTTCATTAAAAAACTCATCTAATTTGGTAGGAATTGGTATATCATTTGGTTTTAATTTGCATTTCTATGATGACTAATGATGTTGAGCATACTTTCTTGTGCTTATTGGTCATTTGTACATCTTCTATGGAGAAATTCCTATTCAAGTCTTTGCACAGTTTTTTTTTTTTTTTATTTGATTGTGTTTTCTTCCTGTTGAGTTGTAGGAGTTTTATATATACTGGATATTAAACCTTTATCAAATATTTGATTTGTAACTGTTTCCCTACATTCCATAGGTGGTCTGTTCACTTTCTCAATAATGCCCTTTGATCCAGAAAAGTTTTAATTTTGATGAAGTCCACTTTAATCTATTGTTCTTATACAACTACTAACACAGAACAAAGCATACAATATTTTGTAAATGAAATAAAAATGTATTGATAAAGGTGAATTCTCATAATTTAATGATCAGTGTAAAGAAAAGGATAGAAAATGTAACATCAGTTTAATTTTAAATTTATTAAAATTATGTCTAGATATAAGACTGGAATAAAATACATTAATACTAATACTGGCTAGTGAAATTGTAGGTGAGTTTTTATTCCTTCTTTAGTAATATTCTGTTTTCTCATTTTCCTAAACTGAAATTATAAAAAAAATCATAATAAAATTCTACTAATAAATAGACTTCATACCACATTTTATCTATCCACTCATCTGTTGAAGGACATTTGGGTTGTTTCCATCTCTTGGCAACACTCAATGTTGTAGGTCAAGGGGTTAGAAATGGCCTTAACTTATAGTTGGGTGTTTGGTTGAAACATGGATTAAAAGGTAGCCAACATTACATGAGGTCAAAATGTCAGAACAGCCATGGTATAATGTAGAGGACTGGATTCAAAGGCTTAGAGAGATTAGAATGTTGAATAGAATTTATAATGGAAAACCTGCTCACACACCCCTGGAATGTCCAGAGGGCACACCTTTTACCAGGACCATTAGGAATAAATGTGTGAGACTAGCTCCATCATCCCTGAAGAGCTCTGCAGTTGCCCTTCTCTGTAGGTCAGTTATTACTGTGGGAACTGCTGTCAATGAGCTGGAATCCTTAAATGCAATGGGCATAATCAGATACTGAGTTGGCAGAATCCACATTGCAGCAGTTAGTCACCAAAGAAAAGGTGGGCATGGCTACCATAATGGGAAACAGGCTGAAAGCATCAGTCCAAATAATCTGACTCACAGAGACTTATGGTGTTGGCTAATAGATCATGGAGTACCTAGAAGTAAAATAGATCAGCAGTCTACTAAATCCCTGTTTGATCTGTGTAAGCAGAAGAATTTTAGGTCAAGTCAACAAAGATCTAACTTGAATTACACAGTCATGGCCCCTTAATCAATTCCCAGACTTGAGGCAGTTTACAGGCCCAGTACCCCTTGAATGAGGGGAAGTCCAGGTACCTTTGGGGACGGACCTTGTTACACTGCTCAAAATTTATACTGTTAATCTTCCTCCCAGCCTTCCCCAAGGGCACCCTACCACCTATTACCAGGGTAACTGGGCACTGGGGAAAAGGAAATGATCATATATATCAGGGATAATTAGACTCTGGTTCAGAACTGACATTAATTCCAAGAGACCCAAAATGTCACTCTGGTCCACCAGTCAGAGTAGGGGTCTATGGAGGTCAGGTGATCAATGGAGTTTTAGCTCAGGTCCATCTCACAGTAGGACCAGTTGGTCTGCAGGCCCATTCAGTGGTTATTTCCCCAGTTCCAGAATGCATAATTGGAATAGACATACTCAGTAACTGGCAGAACTCCCACATTGTTTCCCTTACTTGTGGAATGAGGGCTATTATGGTAGGAAAGGACAAATGGAAGCCACTAGAACTGCTCTTGCCTAGCAAAACAGTAAACCAGAAGCAATACTGGATTTCTGGAGGGATTGCAGAGATTAATGCCACTCTTAAGGACTTAAAGGTTGCAGGGGATGTGTTTCCCATCATGTCCTCATTCAACTATTGTATTTGGCCTGTGCAGAAAACAGATGAATCTTGGAGGATGACAGTGGATTATTGTAAGCTTATCCAGGTTGCTTGAGCAAATCAACACATCATCTTGTACCTGGTATGCAGCTATTGATATACCAAATGCTTTTTTCTCAATAGCAGTTTGTAATAACCACCAGAAAAAGTTTACATTCCGCTGGCAAGGCCAGTAGTATACCTTCACTCTCCTACCTCAGGGGTATATCGACTGTCCAGCCTTATGTCATAATATTGTCTGCAGTGACCTTGACTGTTTCTCACTCCCAAAAGACATAACACAGGTCCATTATATTGATGGTATCATGTTGATCATACCTAGTGAGCAAGAAGCAACAACTAGCCTAGATTCACTGATAAGACATTTGCATGTCAGAGAATAGGAGATATATCCAACAAAAATACAGGGGGCTTCCACCGCAGTAAAATTTCTAGGCATCCAGAGGCATGGAGTATGTTGAGATATCCCTTCAAAGGTGAAGGATAAGCTGTTAAATCTGGCCCTCCTATGACCAAAAAAGAGACACAATGCCTAGTTGGCCTCTTTGAATTTTGGAAACATTTTCCTCATTTTGACATGCTACCTTGGCCCATTTACCAAGTGACTGGAAAAGCTTCTAGTTTTGAGGGGGATGGCAACAACATGAGACTCTGCAATAGGTCCAGGCTGCTGTGAAAGCTGCTCTGTCACTTGGCCCATATGATTCAGCTGATCCAATGGTGCTGGAAGTGCCAGTGGCAAATAGAGATGCTGTTTGGAAACTTTGACAGGCTCTTATAGGAGAATCACCATGCAGGTTCTTAGAATTTTGGAGCAAAGCCTTACAATCCTGTGCAGATAACTACTCTCAATTTGAGAAAGTGCTTTGGGCCTGCTATTAGGGCCTTAGTAGAGACAGAATGCTTAACCATGGGCCACCAAATTACCATGATAACTGAATTACCTCTCATGAGCTGGGTGTTATCTGACCAGCCAAGCCATAAAGTTGGGCATGCATGGCAGCACTCCATCTTAAAATGGAAATGGTATATATGAGATAGGACTTGAGTGGGTCCTGAAGGCACAAATATGTTACATGAATGAGGAAGTGGCCCAAAAGCCCATGACCCCACTCCTGACACATTATCTTCTTTCCCAGACCACAGCTATGGCATCTTGGGGAGTTTCTTACAATCAGTTGACTGAGGGAGAGGAAACTCAGGCTTGGTTTACAGATGGTTCTACACGATATGCAGGTACCACCAGAATGTGGACATCTGCAGCACTGCAGCCCTTTTCTGGGATTTCCCTGAAGGACAGCAGTAAGGGGAAATCCTCCCAGTGGGTGGAACTTCAAGCAGTACACCTGGTTGTTCATTTTTCTTGGAAGAAGAACTGGCCAGAGGTGCATTTGAATACTGGTGCATGGGCTGTTGCTAATGGTTTGGCTGGATGTGTCAGGGACTAGGAAGGAGCATGATTTGTAATTTGGTGACAAGGAAGTCTGTGACTGAGGTATGTGGACAAACCTTTTTAGTGGGCAAAAAACATGAAGATAGTTGTGTTCCATGTGAATGCTCACCAGAGGGTGACTTCAGCAGGGGAATATTTTAATAATCAAGTGGATAAGATGACCCATTCAGTGGATACCATTCAGCCACTTTCCCCAGCCACTCCTGTCATTTCCCAATGGGCTCATGAACAAAGTGGTCATGGTGGTAGAGGTGGAGTTTATGCATGGGCTCAGCAAAATCAACTCCCTCTCATCAAGTCTGACCTGGCCACAGCTACTGCTGAGTGCCCAATCTGTCAACAACAGAGACCCACACTCAGTCCCTGACATGGCACCATTCCCTGGGGTGATCAGCCTGGTACTTAGCAGCAGGTTGATTATAGTGGACCACTTTCATCATGGAAGGTACAGTGATTTCTCCTCCCTGGAATAGAAACATACTCCAAATATGGGTTTTCCTTCCCTGCACATCATGCTTCTGCCAAAACTACCATCTGTGGACTTATAGAATGCCTTAACCACCATCATGACAGTCCACCCAGCATTGCTTCTGACCAAGGAACCCATTTCACAGCAAATGAAGTGTGAGGATGGGCACAGGTTCATGGAATTTTCTGGTCTTATCATGTTCCTGATCATCCACAGGCATCTTGGTTGATAGAATATTGGAGTGGCCTTTTGAAGACTTAATTGTTGCACCAACTGGGTTGCAATACCTTGCAGGGTAGGGGCAGTGTTCTCCAGGAGGCTGTGTATGCTCTGAGTCAGTGTCCACTCTATGGTGCCGTTTCTTCTATAGTCAGGATACATGGGTCCAGGAACCAAGGGGTGGAAACAGGAGTGGCACCACTCCCTGTCACACCTAGTGATCCACTAGGAAAGATTTTTCTTCCTGTACCTGCAACCTTAAGCTTGGCTGGTCTACAAGTCTTAGTTCCAAAAGGAGGAGTGCTTGCACCAGGAGACACAATAATTCCACTGAGCTGGAAGTTAAGACTGCCACCTGGCTACTTTGGGCTTCTCATGCCCCTGAATCAACAGGCAAGGAACAGGATTACTGTACTGGCTAGGGTGATTGATTCTGACTATCAAGGGGAAATAGTACAGTAAATACAGAGTGGAGGTAAAGAAGAGTTTTCCTGTAATACAGGAGATCCCTTAGAGCATCTCTTAGTACTACCATACCCTGTGATTATATCAATAGAAAACTGCAACAACCTGTGCTGGTTTGGATGAATTATTTCCCCCAAAATGCCATGCTCTTCAATGAAATCTTGTTGGGGTAGACATATTAGTGTTCATTAGGTTGGAATCTTTGGATCAGTTTGTTTCCATGGAGGTGTGACCCACCCAACTGTCAGTAATACTTTTGATTAGATTATTTTCATGGAGGTATAGCAACATTCATTTAGTGTGGGTCTTCATTAGTTTACCAGAGCCCTATAAAAGCTCAGACAGAAGGTGCTCAGTGCTGCTGCAGCTTTGAAATACATTTTGGAAATGGCCATTGAAAGCAGATTTTGCTGATACTTTGGAGATACTTGCCCAGAGTTTGCCCTGAGAAGCTAAGCTTGGAGACATTTTGTAGAATGCCATTTTGAAACACAACCAGGGAGTAAGCAGACCCCAGTCACATGCCTTCTGAGCTAACAGAGTTTTCCAGGCACCATTGGCCTTACTTCAATGAAAGTATACTTGTGTTGGTACCTTAATTTGGACATTTTCATGGACTTCAGACTGTAAATTTGTAACAAAATAACCCCCCATTATGAAAGCCAATCCATTTCTGGTATTTTGGATAATGACAACATTAGCAATCTGGAAGAGATTTTCATACCAGAGAAGTAGGGTTCTGCTGCTGCTGAGTTTGAAAATGCCAAACATGCTGGAATGGCTTTTTAAATGGATAGGAAGATTCTGGAAGAATTGTGAGAAGCTTGATAGAAAAGCCCTAGAATGCTTTGAAGAGACTGTTGGTAGAAATATGGACTTCAAAGATACCTCTGATGAGGACTTAGACAGAAATGATAAATATGTCATTGCAAACAGGAAGGAAGGTGATCCTTGTTTTAAAGTGGCAGAGAAATTGGCAAAATTGTGTCCTGGTGTGGGATGGAAGGCAGAATTTTAAAGTGACCAGCTGGGACACTTAGCTGAGGAGATCTCCAGACTATGTGTAGAGGATGTAGCCTGGCTTCTCCTTGCAGCAAAAATAGTAAAATGTAACAGGACAGAGATAATCTGAGAAATGAACTGTGGGAGAGACAAACCCAGAAACAGATAGTTTGGAAAAATTATAGGCTTCCAAAAAGTGTGACCCCAGAAGCTACAGCCTCACATGAGTATTTAACCAAACATGGAATCCAAAATTCATTTCAGAACAAGCCAGGATTGAAGATGGAGTTATCCAGAAAGGATTTGTGGCAACTCCTTTTGTTTGATGGTTTTGAACCCTGTAAACTCCATACCAAGCCTACAGAATTTTTGCAAGGTCTATATAGACAGAACCACTGCCAGTCTGAACTGGAGGGGATGGAGAAGGAACAAATTAATGGAAAAATTTCCTCAAGGACAGAGTCATGGAAGTTGAGGTCTGGAGTCATGAAGTCTCCAGCAAGGAGATAAGGACCACCCATGAACATGGAAAGGGGGAGTTCGCCCCAGAGGCAGAGGGATAGCCCTTCACCTCAATGTTCAGGAAGACTGCTGCCACCCCAGAACTCAGAGAGGGTGGAGCACATTCCATGAGGATTGCAGAGAGCCTGGCCACCACCCCACTGGAGAGGGGAAAGCCTTTGCCCTGGAGAGGCAGAGTCAGGGTGATGCCCTGATGTTTGAGGATGGTAGGGCCAAGAAGAAGGTGGTCTCCACAATGTGTGAATATGTTGGAGCACTCACCACAGCATTTGGAGAGAAAATGGCTCCTGGAAAGGCCTTTGGAAATGGTTGGACTCCTGCTCTCTCAAGCACCAAGGATAAAACATCATTCTAAAAATGACTCTCGATTTGAATTCTAATGTAGTTTTCCCTGTGGGTTTTAGGAACTGTTTTGGTCCTGTGAACCCTGTTTTCCTTTCAATTTCTTGTTACGGCAATGAGAATGTTTATCCAATGACTATCCCTCCTTTGTACATTGAAAGCAGATAACTTGTTCTAAGTTTCACAGCTTCACAGATAGAGGAGATTTTTGCTTTAGGACAGACCACATCTGTTATTGATTTTGAAAAGATCTTGTACTTACCTATTGATACCGAAATGATTTAAGCTCTTGTAATATTGTGATGGAATGAATGTATTTTGTATATGGAAACACCACATCATTTTGGGGCCCAGGGGATGGAATGTGCTGGTTTGGATGTATTATGTCCCCCAAAATGCCACATTTTTCAATGCAATCTTGTGGGGTCAGATGTATTTGTGTTTATTAAGTTGGAATCTATAGATTAGGTTGTTCCCATGGAGATGTGACCCACCCAACTGTGGTTAACAACTTTGGTTAGATTATTTCCATGGAGGTGTGGCCCCACCCATTCAGTGTGGGTCTTGATTAGTTTGTCAGAGCCATACAAAAGCTCAGAAAGATGGAGTTTAGTGCTGCTGCAGCTTAGAGAGACATTTTGGAGATAGCCATTAAAAGCAAATTTTGCTGATGCTTTGCAGATACTAGCCCATAGTTTACTCCCAGAAGCTGAGTCTATAAACATTTTGGATAACACCATTTTGAAATGCAACCTGTGAGCAAGCAGATGTCAGCCACACGCTTTGTGAGCTAACAGGGGTTTCTGGATAACATTGACCTTCCTTCAGTGAAGTTATACTCAGGTTGATACCTTAATTTGGGCATTTTCATGACCTTCAGAAACCCCCTTTATGAAAGCCAATCCATTGCTGGTATTTTTCATAATGACTGCATTAGCAAACCGGAACACAACCCAATCCAGGCAGGACTACCAATGGCCCAGAAATTTCAGGAATGAAGTCTTGGATTACACCATCAGGCAAATAGTCACAGCAAGCTGAAGTGCTTGCTGATGTACAGGGAATATGGACTAGGTAGAGGAAGAAGGCAGTGATAAATATGAACTACAGCCATATGACAAGTTACAGAAATGAGGACAATGATGACATGAATATTTCCTCCTTGTTTTGTTATGAGTATGTTTGTATATGTCAGAAATAAAATAGATTTGTTTTCCTCTCTATCTTATTCCCTTATCATATTACATAAGATGTGTTTTTTTTTTTTTCATTTCATGATATTTAAGTTATAGGAAATCAAATTTAAAAGTAAATTTTATCCAAGGACATGCACCCTATTCTGGAGCGATTTAATGCATTTCTGCTGAGTAATGTTAGGTGAAATATATGTCTGTTATAGTACTTTATTTAGAGATTAAGTATGGTTTAAGGTGATATTGTTAACTGCCAAATTGACAAGGGGTGGACTGTTATGGTTAGGTTCATGTGTCAACTTGGCCAGGTGATGGTGTCCAGGTGTCTGGTCAAGCAAGCACTGGCCTAACCATTACTGCAAGGACATTTGTGGCTGGTTAATAAATAAGAAGGCTGTTTTACTAAATCATCAGTAAACTGACTGCACCTGCCTCTGATTATATCAATGAAGGGTGTGTCTTCCACAGTGAGACTTCAATTAACCAGATTTAATCCAATCAGTTTTAGATTTTAAGGGAGAAAGAGAGAGAACCTTTACTTCTTCTTTTGCTAGCCATCATCTCCTGATGAGTTCATCAAACACCTTCATCACAGTTGCCAGTTTGCTGCCTACCCTACAGAATTTGGAGTCATGCATCCTGCCCTATGGAGTTTCTATTCATGCATCCCCATGTGTGAAATACTTTTGTAAAGTATTATATTTACAGATATCTCTTGTTGGTCCTGTTTCCATAAAAACCCGTAAATAATCCATGGGGCTTCACACTAACCTGTGAAAACCAAAAATATCTCACTCCCTATTCAACTTTCCATATAATTATGGTGTTTGAATGAACTTACCATACAAGCTAAATAATGAGCAAACTTTGAGAGTTAAGGTTGAAAATACAGGTAGTCAGGAGAATATACAGAAAGAGGGTAGAGTTCAGGCATTTGAGACTGATGGATTAAAGAATGTTCAACAGAATTGGGTGTGTAGATCCAGAAATAGAAAGCACATTATTCTATGGCAGTAACAATATTGTAAGTACACCAAACAAAGATGAGTGTGAGTACAGTTGAAAGAGGAAGGCTATGGGCATGTAGGACACCAGAAGGAAAGAGAGAAGACAAAGAATGGGACAGTATAACTTAGTGAAACATAGAGTTGTTAATTATGGTAATTAAATGTGCAAATACAAGAATGTTTTCACATGAGGGAGAACAAATGAGTGTCAACTTTTCAAGGAGTTGAGAATGGGATAGTACTGGAGGAAAATTCAATCAGTGCAAACTAGAGTCTATAGTTAACAGAACACTGCAATATGTCTTTGCTAATTGTAACGAAGGCAATGCACCAAAACTAAAAGTCTATAGGAGGGAGATAAAAGGGATGGCTATGGGATTCTTGGCGGTGGTGGTGGTGGTGGTGTTGTCTTAATTTTTCATGTATTTTTTCTTCTATTTTTTCTTCATTATTTTTTCTTTTTTTCCTTTTTTCTCCTCTTCCTCTTCTTTTCTAGAAGAAATGGAAATGTCCAGATATAGATTGGGGTGGTGAATGCATATTTATGTGAGTATATCAGGAACCAATGATTGCTTACTTAGGATGGAAGGTTTAAAAAATAATCAGAGGGACACAAGTGCTGGAAAAATTTGGAGAGAGGGGTGGACTTAATCACTGTGGGTGGGGAAATAGAATGGTAAAGCCCATCTGGAGGGCAGTGTGGTGGATCAACAGGAAGCTAACTATGGGGTTGCTGTATGGTCCTACAACTCCATTATTGGGTATATACTTGGAAGAACTGAGAGCAGGGACATGAATGGACATTTGAAATCAAGTGTTTATGGTGGCAGCATTTATGATTTTCATTGGATGGAGGTGGCCTAAGTTTACCTTGACTGATAATGGAATGATGAACTTTGTTGTATAAATACAATGGAATATTGAGTGGTTGCAAGAAGAAATGAAGTTGTGAGGTATGCAACTAGGTAAATGGACCTTGAGGACAGTATGTTGCATGAAATAATCCAGAAATGAAAAAGACAGACATTATAAAGCCTCACTGATATGGACTAACTATAAAGTGCAAACTCTGAAAATTGAATCTGAGGGCATAGGTTATCAGGGGAAGGCTTACTGTAATGGTTTCCATATGGTAAGCACTTATAGCAGTTTGGTGTATTCGTGAGTTGTAATGGTTATTTCTAGTTTCTGAGATGCTGAGCTCTTGTGTACAACCAGGTCAGTCCCTGGAATTTCAGGTATCTGTGTGACACCTGAGACTAAGTTAGAGTTTGGTAGCTATGAATGTCAACATTACCCCATACAGCAAACATTAAAGAAGCTGCAAAATATATGAGACTTCAATTAGAGATATCAACAAAATGTCCTTGGTTAGGACTAAAGTAAATAATACTAAAGGGTAAATGATTATATTGACTGTGTTTTCAAATTTCAACTTCTGTGTGAGACCGAAAGTAGAGATGTTTATTTGATATTGATTTTTAATATTGCCACCCAACATATTGGTGGTTAGGAAGATCAGATCAGTTATAAGAAATAGATTTTGTTTTTGCATATTTTACCTTTTCTGTCAGATTGTAGGTTTATATTCTTGTTTCCTCTCCCTCTAAATCCCTAGTAGAATAGTATTCAATTGATGCTTGATAAAGGAAGGAATAAACATCCACTACTCTAGAGGCATTGTAGTGAATTTCTTAAGCCCTCTGGGCCTTGTGTTTAAATTCCAGTTATACCATTTACTAATTGAAAATGTAAAAACTCTTTCTCTCCATTTCCTCAACTATAAAATGTGCATAATGGTAAAATATGTTAAAATATTTAGATCAACTCCTTGCACTTGGTAAATGCTCAATAAAACTAGTCATTATTCTCTATTGCTGTTATTATTAATTGCCAGTAAGGCACTAAAAAGAATGCCAATAGCACTGGTCTTCAATTTTTATAGTACAATAGACTGATAGATAATAGAGTAAATGTGAAAGGAGATTAGAGGAAGCAAATTGAAAGAGGAACAGTTGGTTCAGGCTTATATTGGAAGAAAAGACTGTTGATGATAAATTTGGGCAATTTAAGGAAAGATTATTTTAGTTTGGAAAATTTTTGACTTCTGCATTTAATATCAAGTGGACAACTGAAAATAAGATGCTAAGAGCAGGTTGCAACTCATAAGTGGTAAACCTAGCTTGGGGAGTCATATCCCAATAGATAATAAATTATTACCAACTTTTGTTACATCCTTATGATTATGCTTGTGACTAGTTTTACCTAAGGAATCTTTTAAAACAATGCTGATAAGAAAATGCTTATGACAGTGAATTAGAGGCTTTGCTCCTGTTTCTCCTTCAACTATCTTATCATAGAATTGTTTTTTTCCTAACTATTCCATTTCCTAGGAAACTCTCCCTTAAGACTACACAGCTTGAATATGAGTGGGGAATATTTGATGGGTGGTGCTAAAAAAATATTATCCCCTCCCATAAGAGAGAATCTGGCTAAGAGCAATTTTCTTAGCTTTAATGACTATATATATATATATAGTAAAAAACAACCAGGTGAAACAAACCCTTTGCTGTACTTTGAAAATGCTGATACTTGATTAAAAAAATCATCTAATTATTCTTTGAGGAAACACATTATGTACCTTATTTTTAATTTACTCCATAGTAGTAATTTTAGGATTTCAGGGAAACAAAAGAGCTATATTTTAGTTCTTTTCCTGTGTGTAAGTAGGTATGCCTTCTTCAAATGTTTAGCATTTCTGTGTCTGTAATACTCTGTGAGCTATTTAAACATAATGCTTTTCCTTAATTTTATTTATAATCCCTTTATTGTTTATGACTGCTATTTATCCCATCAAATCCTGATGTGAGCTTCTCAACTATTAGAAAAAGAAAATAATATGGTGTCTGATCACATATCTGTCCCTGCTGTTTCAATTTTAAAAATTTATGACTACAACACAGCTCATTCAGTAAAATTTCTGTAGGAACTCAGAACACTTGGATGGCCACAAATTAATATTCATTGATAATTTAAGAAATAAAGTTGACTAATATGATAGTAACATCATTATGCTTTTTAGTTTAACCTTAATTACTTAATTTTTGTCATTTTGCATCTGTTCTTCATTTTTCAGTAAATTATAGCTCCTTTAAATAATTAAATATTTAATACTCCTGAACAATTTTAAAAAGCCGTTTTGAGTGCTTTAGCTCCTATTTCATTTCCTTTAATAGCCACATAAACTGGGATGCAGTCAAAAATGACATTGTTGCCTTGACATATTGCCATATTATAGACATCAATAATTTCCAAAGCCTGACCTCACTGTGGTGATTGAAATTTCCAGGATAATATCAATGGAACTTTAAAGATCTTAAAAAGTGATAGGTTTCAAAGGTTGTACTGCAGCAATCTAATTCAGTGCCATAAGGACATGAAATAATTCACAAGTATAACCTGATATGTAATCTGACAACCTGACTTTTTGAAAACCCTAACTCCTGTTGGTTGACTCTCAGAGGACCAGCATGCTATTTGTGGTTTTCAAAGAGAAAAGCAAGTGAAAATGAAAATTAACATTGTAGACTGTATATAAATAAACAACTTACATAGAAATATTTATAAATTCTATAATCTCAAACAGAGTATCAAATTAACTGTGTTTATAGAAGTTTAAAAGTAGATGAAGTTTAAAGATATTTAGGTCATTATTAGGTACATTTATCTTACTGATAATTGAAATTCTTATTTGATAAATAAGATGCAGTTTGATGGTGATGTTAAATTCTCTAGAAGCCACAATTTGGGAACACTGATGAAGGTTATAATGAATATCCCAGGAGAAGCTGGCTATCTGCAGTAGAGGCAAAGATTCTTCTTTCTAACTACTGAAATCATCAGTTCTCCCTTTGAGACTTTCAACTGATTGAATGAGACTTCTCTCACTGCTGAAGGCAGTCTCTTTTACTGACTTTAGGTGTAATCATCTATAGATGCAATCAGTGGGTTAGTTATTTAAATCCACCACACACCCTCATAGTAACAATCAGGCCAGTGCTTGCTTGAACAAGCAAATGGACACCAAAACCTAAAAAGTGCTTTAAAATTTATATTACACTTTTATTTCACATTCATTTTCTTAATTTGAGACTCTCAGAAACACAATAAGCTTGGTATGGGGAGCTTATTCTCCTTATTCTACTTATTGGGAACTGAAGGTCAGAGAGATGAGATAAATTGCAGAAAGGCTTACACCTGGTTAGTGGTGAGGCTGGCTTTCTGAATCAGGGTATCTTAGTCTGAATTCTACACTCTTTTTATTAAAAATTGGCTGCCACTCATCTCTTCAGTTCCCTACCAGCCCTACCATAAGACTTCAAAAAGCTATTACTTATGACTCTGTGATAAGTATGTATGTACAAACTCTAAATTGCCTTACTTAAATGGTGTACACTAATCTAACTTTCTGCTTGATTCATTTTCACAACCTCATTTGGACAGCATCACACATTTTAAATAAAATACTTTGCTGCAAAATTTTACTCTCCCTTAGGTATCCTATGAAGAAAAGCAAAATATCTATTTACTTTATAACTAAGAAATCTTTGTATAAACAAACTCATAAGTTCTGAAAATGAGAAAATGAAAAATTCAGATTCTTGCATGGTTTTTGGATGAGTTTTGAAAAATACATACAGTCTGACTCACTTAAACCAATGAAACTGGATAGCAAAATAAAAGTGTTTCCATCTTTTTTGGGCCTGGCAGTAGTTATTCTTCATTAATGTAATGATACAAAATAGCACAAAGTAATTTTGGCCACATGTCTTCTCCTAGGACTATTAATAAAAGACCTTAACATATAATGTTAGTCTCAGCTTCATGACCCTTACAAGTAAAGTGCATTTATCCACTAATTATGCCTAAGATTTAATGACTCATGATTACACTCTCATGTGAGTATGTGTGCATGCATTTTGATTGAACTTTCTTCATAGTTGGGTTAAGTGAAAATGCTTGTTGCAACTATTATTACTGTCAGTAGTAGCTAACCATTATTGAGTATCTCTCTTGTGCCAGGTCCTGTTCTACATGTCTTTCATGAATTATTTTGTTTAGCCTCATAGATACACTACAACATTGAAGCTATTATTAGTTTTAAATGGAAGGAAACTGAAGGTATTTAAATTACCCTAATTCCAGAGCATATACATTTTAACACTTTCTTCTGCCTAAAAATTCTTAATTCGCTTTCTTATGTTTATAATCATGGTATACTATAATTCTAAAATTAAAATACACACTTCATGATTTTTAGTATTACAATGAACTTTTAGGAAATTATGATGATAACAGATGCCAATTGTTGAGGATTGATTCATGTACCCCACAAAATATTTACTCAACATTCCTGTGGGTGTGAACCTATTTGTAAATAGGAACGGGAAAACTAAGACAGTTTTTTTAATGTCATTATTTCACCCAAAAAGAGGTTTGAATTTATGTATGTTTCCAAAAGAAGTTTTGAAAGTTTTTAAATCATTGACTACATCACTGTGTGTATTAAAGTGTGTTAATTTCCAGCTGAAGAAATAAATTAATGTGGGTCTCATTGTGTATTAACAATTCTTATACTTTGCATGGTGGTTAGCTCTTCCTCACTGCATAGAATGGAAATCAAACTGACATGTATGGTGAAACTACAATGAAACAGCCACTGTGGGAAGGACTCTGCATACATTTTCAAAATGACTCCTTATTTCCTAAATTTGAGGGCAATCTGGTTGCAAAATTTGACACCAGATTTGATGAGGCTGCCTATATTCATTGTCTCCCAAAAGAGAGTAAAAAGGCAGCATATGAATTTCAGCTAGGTGTTTCTTGGGAATGAGAAAAGAATACTCTCTGAGGTGCATGTGTGGGGTGAGGAGTTTGCTAATCACAGTCTTTCTAAGAGGCAAGCAAATGAGATTACCAGCTTCTATCAGGTAATATACTTAGAGATTAATCATTTCTCACTATTTGTATACTCATAATTCCATCTTCAAATGGTTCCATGTCATTTCTTATTTGATAATAGGCACATATGATTCACAGTATATTCATAACTTGAGTCAACACATACATAATCCTTTTAGTCACAGCTAACCACTTGCATGGAATGGAGCCCAGGTTTAATTGTTTATTTTTTCTTATGATTGGAACTGTTCTCCTCGAATTCTATAACAAATATTTATTAAACCAGCAACAACCCTGTGGCTTTTTGTTTGTTCATTCAATAAAATTCAAATTTGGTTTAGGGTTTAGATGTAAAGATGATTTTCTAGCAAGTTTCACTAGAAGCTATAAATATAAATATTATTGCTGCTGTTAGACATGGAATCTATTGAGTTATTGTGGAGTGGTTCAGTTCTGTTGACCTGAGGTCACACATTTCTCTTTGGGATTTATCCTTGACTAGCTCTGTGTACTTAAAATTATTTAACCTCTTTTGGCCTAAGTTTTCTCATTTGTCAAAGTGGTTAATGATACCTTCATTACAAGATTATTGTGAAGTACTAAGAATAGTAATATATTAAAGCATTTAGCACAAGTTCACAAGCTCAGAAAGAGGTACATATTCTCTGATAACATTATCTAAATTCAGTATTCCTCATACTTCTTTTCCTTATTAGAGAAGTTTGTTTTTGCAGAACAATCATGCATAAAAAATACAGGATTCCCATATACCACCATATTATTAACACCTTGTGTTGGTATGGAATATTTGTTACAAATGATGATAGCACATTTATATAATTTTCTATTAATATTAATCCATGGTTTAACTTAGGGTTCACTGATTGTGTAGCATAGTTCCATGGATTCTTGTTATTTTTATTCTGTTACCATATATACAACCTAACATCTCCCTGTTTAGTCACATTCAGATATATATTTTGATGTTATTAATTATGTTCACAATGTTGAAACCATTACTACCATCCATTACTAAAATATTTCCATCATTACAAATTGAAACCCTGTACATTTTTCCTTCAATGCCATTTTATTTAGATATATTCATACACAGTACAAGCCATCCAAAGTATACTATCAGTGGCTCAGATTATCATCATGTAGTTGTGCATACATCACAATGATAAATTTTCAAATGTTCCATTACTCCAGAAAAGAAATAAAATAGAAAAGAAAACCCAAAATCCTCCATACTCCTTATCCCCCCTTTATTGACCCATAGTATTATTCTGGTATGTAGCTTTCTGATGAAACATTAAATTGTCATGCACAGCAGTGGCAAAATTTTACCATTGACGCCAGCAATGAATGAGCATTTCTATTTTTTCCCATCCTACCCAACATTTGTTATTCCCCATTCTTTCCATAGAAACTCTTCTAATGGGTGGGAAATTGTATCACATTGTGGACTTGATTTGGATTTCCCTGAAGGCTAATGATGTTTAGCATTTTTCCATGTGCTTTCCAGCAATTTGAGTATCTTCTTTGGAAATTTGCCTACTCAAGTAACTTGGTGATTTTAAATGCTGTGTAAAATGTTGAATGACAGTGGTGACAGTCAACATTCTTTACTTGTCCTGGTCTTACAGAGAAAGGGTTTGGTCTTCCAACATTAAGTAGGATGTTATATGTGGGCTTTACATATGACCTCTTTTCTTGGTGAGGTAGTTTCATTCTAGTCTTAGAGTTCTAAGTGTTTTTAACAAGAAAGGCAGCTGGGAGTGACATCATCCACATGGTTGTAAACAGTTGTCAAAACTTCTCCACAGATATTCAGCAAAAAAGGGGGATAACCCTGACTTGTTTGGAACTATGGAGGAGGGTATGGAGAGGAGAAGGACCCTATAGATGTCTGATTGAAGAAGAGATATATAAGGTAGGAGAACTCTGTTCCAGGCTGGCAGGTCCTATTGCCCCACTCACTTTGTATACACAGTTCAGAAAGAATACAGAAACAGCAGTTAGGATTCCTCTCACCTCTCCCCAGGGACACAGATTATAAAATTGTTCACAGCAGTGAGGCAGATCCCCATCATTTGGAGATCAGGGTAATAAGGGAGGACATTTCAAGACCCAGATGACTGAGGGATGAAGAGCCTGGAAACACATGGGCAGAGACTGTTCCAGCCCTGGATCTGAAAACCTTTCCCCACCCTTGAAGAAAATAGTAGCCAGCAGCCCAGTACTTGCTTGTGGGACAGCTGAAAACTGTGCCAGCTGGGGAGCCCTCTGCCACAGAGAGAGTAGGGGACATAGTCCCACACTGAGTCAGATTTTGCCCAGAAAAGTGAAGGCATGGGATGGTCCCAATAGAGAACCCTGTAATTATGCTTTGTCTCTTGATATATATCATAGAGTTTGTGTTTTACTTGTGCTCACATGGTTACCTAGGAAACAAGCTTGGAGGCTGTGGCATGGCTTCAGCCACCATGAGACCAGCAACCCACCCATCAGTTCTCTGGGACCATAGATATTCCACCTATGTTGGGGCAACTCAGGGACCCTCAGAATGGTCTGTAGGCTGGCCATGGGCAAGACAAACCTCTGGCTCTCAGTTTAGAAGAAAACAAGGAGGCAGCATCCTTTTATTTGTCTAGGTGTGTTGTGCTTTGGTTTGAAACCACTTGCCAGAGGAGAAAGCCTCTGATATTCCCAATATTTATGCAGAAGCTCTCTTGGGGGAACCTAGGGTCTCACCACCAGAAACACATACAAGTTTGGGGAGTAATTCCACCTTAGAATGCACAGCCAATCTTGGATCACCACTCTCTGTGTATGTATGAAGTAGCATTCATTCCCACATCCTGCCAGGGTCAGATTTTCCATCAGATAAACATGACCTTTATCTTTTTTTGCTTTTTTATTTTGGTAAACACTGAAGAAGCTGGAGCTCTTAAACTTTATCTTGGGGAAAAACAACCTCAGAACTGCTTTATTTGGTGCTTCAGAACTTCGTATTGCTTTCAACACACAATTAGTAATAAAAAAGTGAGTGTAGACAGAAGAAGATGGTTGCATAGAGAGAAGTGGAAGTTAGTCCCCCTGGAGCAGCTAATAAACAACCAGGAACAATGAGTAAATGATCTGGAATAACAGCAGGGGGACAGCTGTGAATGTTCACACATCGTATACCAACCTGAATTGGGAGGAATGCCTGAGATCACAGTGTGGAATCTGTGAGTAGAAACTGTGGATGTGAGCTGGGATCACCTTCCCCCCATGGTAGCCCAAACTGCAAAGCCTAACTGTGATAGAAAGCAGTTTTCTCTGAACTAGTGAGTATTTCTCAGTCCAGATCCAAACGAGGTTTTAATTGGCCAACATGGACTGCTTAGTGCAAGCTGAAATCCCCAACAAGCAGACAGAGGCTTTCAGTGACAACTGACCTTGAAGAGCCAAGGGACTTCTCTGTGCTGAGAGGGGGAGCCCAGAAGACTGGGTGCTGTCTCTGGCTGGCAGGAGAAACTGGTGGCCATAGTTTGGCCCAAAAGGGGGCTTTCGCTCCCTTTTACTCTCTTTCAACCTGAGCAGCTCAGTAGAGAAAGCCTCAGCCGTATTCAGTTTGCAGCCCTCTGAACCAGACAAGTGTGGAGATAGTAGAGTCAGAGAGACAAAGAACCCATTTAAATGCAAATGAAAACTGCCTAGGGGTGTTGTGCTCAGCTCTACTACCTGCTCTTCATTCAGAATGAGACTGCTGAGGGGGGGAAACAGCCATAGGCCACACCTCCTTACATGAGTCAGGAGCTACAAACTGACAGACACAACCTTCTGGGCAGGTTACAAAAAACAAAGCAGCTTGAGGCCTCACAGCATGGATCAATCTTCTAAGATACACCCTCAGGGAAATCTGATACTGAATATTTCCTCCATCTGGGACCTGAACCTGTTCTGGTCTGGGAAAACTTGATTGGGGTAACCAAGGAAACCAAATGCCTGGACAATAGAAAACTACAACCTACACTAAGAAAAATGAAGTTATGGCCCAGTCAAAGGAGCAAACATAAACTTCAACTGAATTACAGGAACTGAAATAACCAATGCTAAATCAATTCAAAAAGTTTAAGGAAGATCTTGCAAAAGAGATGAAGACTATAAAGAAAACACTGGGAATACATAAGGTATATATTGAAAGTTAAAAAAAAAAACAACTGGCAGAATCTATGGAAATGAAGGGTGCAACACAAGAGATGAAAGACACAATGGAAGCATACAACAGCAGATCTGAAGAGGCAGAAGAAAACACTCAGGAACTGGAGAACAAGACACCTGAAATCCAACACATAAAAGAACAGGGGAAAGGATGGAAAAAATATGAGCAATGTCTTAGGGAAATGAATGATAACATGAAATGAATTAATGTATGTGTCATGGGTGTCCCAGAAGGAGAAGAGAAGGGAAAAGGGGCAGAAGAGAAGAAATAATAATGAAAATTCCCCATCTCTTATGAAAAACATAAAATTACAGAACAAAGAAGTGCAGTGTACCCCAAACAGAATAGATCTGAATAGGCCTATGCCAAGAGACTTAAAAATAAGGTTATCAAACATCAAAAATAAAGAAAGAATCCTGAAAGTAGCAAGAGAAAATCAATCCATCACACGCAAAGGAAGCTTGATAAGACTATGTGAGGATTTCTCAGCAGAAACCATGGAGGCAGGAAGAAAATGCTGTGATATATTTAAGACAATGAAATAGAAAAACCACCAACCAAGAATCCTATATCCAGCAGATCTGTCCTTCAAATATGACAGAGATTTTAAAATATTCTCTGAAAAACAGAAATGACTGTGAACAAGATACCTGCTCTACAGGAACTACTAAAGGGAGAACTACAGACAGGAAAAGACAGGAGTGAGAGATTTGGAACACATTTTTGGGTGATAGTAACACAGCAATACAAGTACACTGAACAAAGATGACTGTTAGTATGCTTGAAAGAGGAAGGTTAGGAGCATGTAGGACACCATAAGGAAAGAGGAAACATAACAACTGGGATTGTGTAACTCAGTGAAACCTAGAGTGCTCAACAATTGTGATAAAATGTACAGATATGTTTTTTCATGAATGTCAACCTTGCAATGTGTTAAAAATAGGGTGGCATTGGGGGAAAAATACAATCAATGCAAACTAGAGACTATAATTAACAGAAACATTGTATTATGCTTCTTTAATGTAACAAAGGCAATATACCAAAACTAAATGCATATAAGAAGGGGACATAAGGGAGCTATATGGGACTCTTGGCATTGGTAATGTTGCATGACTCTATATTCTACTTTAGTTTAATGCTGTCTTTCCTTTCGTTGCCTCCTAGCCGTCACTTTTTTTCTCTTTCTTTTTTCTTTTTCTTTTCACTCTTCCTCCTACTTTGGATTGTGGTGAATACATAAATATGTAACTATATAGGGAACTGTCTATTGTTTACTTAGGATGGAATGTATGGTGTGTGAACATAGCCATATTAAAAAATGGGTTGATGAAGAAACCTTGAGGACACTCTATTGAGTGAAATAAGTCAGACACATCAGGACAAATATTGCAGGGTCTTGCTGATATGAACTAATTATAATATGTAAACTCATAGACATGAAATATAAGTTACCAGGATATAGAATGAGGACAAAGAATGGGGAGTGGTTGCTTATTATGAGCAGAATGTTAAACTAGGTTAAACTTAAATGTTTGGAAATCAACAGAAATGATGGTAGCACATTGTGAGAATAACTAACAGTGCTGAACGGTGCAAGAATGTGGTGGAAAGGGGAAGCTCAGAGTCATGTATGTCACCAGAAGGAAAACTGGAGTTTAAAAGATGGGAATGTATAAAACAGTGAACCTTGTGGAGAGCAATGTCTGTACAAATATTAGAAATCTCTTTCATGAAGCAGAACAAATGTACACTATAACTAGAATAGGGGGTGAATAGGGGAAATATTCCTATTGCAAACTATATACTGCAGTTTGTAATATTTTAATATTCTTTCATCAACAGTAACAAATGCACTATACCAATACTATGAGTCAACACTGGAGAGGGAGTGATTAGGGGTATGGGAGGATTTGAGTTACCTTTGTTTTGTCTTTATTTCTTTTCTGGAGTAATGAAAATGTTCTAAAAATTGAAAAAAAATTGTGGTGATGGATGCAAATCTGTATGATGGTACTGGGGGCAATTGACTGTACACTTTGCATCTTTGGATAATCACATGGTAAGTGAACTATCTCAATTAAATAAATAAATAAATAGATAGATAGATAGATAGATAGATAGATAGATAGATAGATAGATAGATTGATAAATATAAGAGTGTGTTCATAGGAAGCCTGTAGATTCAGCCCAGCACAATCACATGGGGGCACAAGGAGGCAATTCAGACCTGCACATGTAATCTCAGCCATACTTCAGGACATAACTGTGTCCCATTCTGCCAGACACAGCTGGGCTCCAAGAGGTAAACCAGCCTCACCTAGCCATACACAGCTGTGCTCTAAAAGGTAATTTAGTCCCACCAAACCAGACTCATCCAGGCTACAACAGACAATTCAGCCCTACCCATCCAGACCCAGGTGAGCTCCAAGAGGTAATTCAGCCTCATCTGGTCAGACAAAGCCTTCTGAAGACAATTAATTTACTGGACAGCACCATCTGTTGGGGAGTCTGGAAAGTGAAATTGAATTTTAGGACTTCTCAGGACCTCTCCAGAACTTATCCCAAGCCCAGTGGAGCTGATCTACACCCATGTGCATGGAAAACAGCCCTGTTTAATTTGAGAAATATGGATGACCCAACAGATAAAACAGTTCTCTAAAACAAACTCAGGGCTTGCTGGTCAGTGAAAAATGGAACACCACTGGGTGACAGCAGAATTGATTTACCCACACATAGAGAATTTTCTGTGATGCCCAGTGTCCACCACCAGAGGCAGGTTGCTGTGCACACCTGGTTATAGGGGAAGTTGAGGGGGGCAGATCTATTCTGAAAACTGGCCAGTGAGAGAGAGAGAGAGGCAGTGTAAGAACCAGAACAACAAGAGCTGAAATATTCTGATAAGTTAAACAGAATCTATGTTAGAGGTCTAGAATAAATTTACCTGAACATCAAAGAAAAGATAGAGGCAAAGCCAGCCAGTTAGAAAACCCTAGGTAAAAGAGTAAAGTTGACCTCTAGAATAAACTAATCAAGGAAACCAGATGCCTAAACTCCAACAAAATATTATGAGCCACACAAGTAAAAATGAAGATTTGGCCCAGTTAAAGGAACAAACTAACATTTCAAATGAGGCACAGGATGTGAAACAACTAATTAAAGATTTTCAAACAAACATGCTAAATCAACTCAAAATTCAAATCAATGATTAGAGGTAACATATGGCAAAAGAAAAGAAGGATATAAAGAAGACATTGGGTGAATATAAGGAAGAATTAGAAAGTCTGAGAAAATAAATGGCAGAAATTATGGGAATGAAAGGCACAATAGAAGAGATGAAAAAAATGGAGACTTACAACACCAGCTTTGAAGAGGCAGAAGAAAGGATTAGTGAACTAGAGGACAGCATATCTGAAATCCTACACACAAAGGAACAGAGAGTGAAAAGAAAGGAAGAAAACTATGAGCAGGGTCTCAGAATTGAATGACAATATGAAGTGTGTGAATATATATGTAATGGGTGTCCCAGAAGGGGAAGAGAAGGCACAAGGGGAAGAAAAACTAATGGAGGAAATAATCACCTAAAATTTCCATCTCTTATGAAAGATATGAAACAACCAATCCAAGAAGTGCAGCATGCCACAAAGAGATTAGATCCAAGTAGACCAAATCCAACACACTTAATCAGATTTTCAAAAGTCAAAGACAGGAAGATGGTAGAATAGAGAGGACTGGAAGTTAGTTAGTCCCCCTGGAATAACTAATAAACAACAAGGAACAACTAGTAAATGATCTCAAATAACTGCTGGGGGCAATCATTACTGTCCACACATCATGCACCAACCTGGATTGGGAGGAATGTCTGAGGTCACAGCATAGAATCTGTGAGTAGAAACTGTGGACACAAGCTAGGACCCCCTATCACCCATGGCAATACAAAATGCAAAGCATCGCTGAGATACACAGCAGCACTCTGAACAAGTGGATATACCTCAGGCAAGCTCCAACTGGGGTTTTAGTTGGCAAACATGGACTGCTGAATGCAAGCTGCAAATCTCCAAAAAGCAGACAGAGGCTTTTAGTGATGACTGATCTTGAAGAGCCAGGGGACTTCTCTGTCTTGGGAGGGTGAGCCCAGAGGACTAGGTGCTATCTCTGTCTAATGGGTGAAACTGGGGGCCATGGACTGACCCTGAAAAGGGGCTTTCTGTCCCTTTTTCTCTCTCTCAACCTGAGCAGCTCAGTGGAGAAAGCCTCAGACATTTTCAGTTTCCAGTGCTCTGACCAGACAAGGTTGGAGACAGCAGAGTCAGAGAGACAAAGAGCCTATTTAAATGCAAATGAAAATTCTCTTTGGGGATGTATATTCCTTAAGAGGAAAGAGGGTGGTGCCCAGCTCTACTACCGACCTTCCATTGACAGCCAGACTCCAGGGCCTGGGTGAAAACAATCAAACCAGAAATGCCTTAATCTGAGAAATAAAGGGGCTGCATCTCCTTTCACCAGTTGGTATTGACAGGCTGACAAGCACCACTTGATGGGCAGGTTAGGAAAAGCACAGTGTCTTGCGGACTCTCAGGCTGTGTCAATCTTGCAAGACACACCCTCAGGGGAAGCCTAGTGCTGAATAGTTCCTCCTTCTGGGACCTGAGCCTGTTCTGGTCTGGGAAAACCTGATTGTGGTTACCAAGGAAACCAGATGCCTAGACAGGAGAAAACTACAGACTACCCTAAGAAAAATGAAGGCTTGGCCCAGTCAAAGGAACAAATATCAACTTCAACTGAAATACAGGAATTGAAACAAATAATGCTAAATCAATTCAAAAAGGTTAGGGAAGTTATGGCAAAAGAAATGAAACATATAATGAAAACACTGGGCATACTTTAGGTAGAAATCAAAAGTTTGAAAAAACAACTGGCAGAGTCTATGGAAATGAAAGGCACAACACAAGAGATGAAAGACACAATGGAGACATACAACAGCAGATCTCAAGAGGCAGAAGAAACACTCAGGAACTGGAGAACAAGACACCTGAAATCCTACACATGGAAGAACAGATGGGGAAAAGAATGGAAAAATATGAGCAATATATCAGGGAATTGAGTGATATCATGAAAAGCTTGAATTGACATGTCATGGGTGTCCCAGAAGGAGAAGAGGAAGGAAAAGGGGTGGAAGCAATAAGAGAGGAAATAGAGGAAATAATCAATGAAAATTTCCCATCTCTTATGAAAGACATAAAATTACAGGTCCAAGAAATACAGTGTACCCCACACAGAATAGATCTGAATAGGTCTAAACCAAGACACTTAATAATCAGATTTTCAAATGTCAAAGACAAAGAGAGAATCCTGAAAGTAGCAAGAGAAAAGTGATCAATCACATACAAGGGAAGCTTGATAAGACTATGTGCAGATTCCTCAGCAGAAACCATGGAGACAAGAAGTAAGTGGTGTGATATATTTAAGATACTGAAAGAGAAAAAACACCAAAACCAGCCAACCAAAAATCCTATATCTAGCAAAACTCTCCTTCAAATATGAGAAAGAGTTGAAAATATTTTCTGAGAAACAGACAGTGACAGATTTTGTGAACAAGGTATCTGCTCTGCAGAAAATACTAAACAGAGAACTACAGACAGATAGGAAAAGACAGGAGTGAGAGGTTTGGAACACAATTTTGGGTGATGGTACCACAGCAATGTAAGTACACTGAACAAAGATGACTGTGAGTATGATTGAAAGAGGAAGGTTAGGAGCATGTGGGACACCAAAAGGAAAGAAGAAAGGTAAAGACTGGGACTGTATAACTCAGTGAAACCTAAAGGGTTCAAAAATTGTGATAAAATTGACAAACATGTTTTTTCATGAGGAAGAACAAATGAATGTCAACCTTGCAATGTGCTAAAAACAGGGAGGTATTGAGGGAAAAATACAATCAATGCAACCTAGAGACCATAATTAACAGAACCTTTGCATTATGCTTTTTTAAATGTAACAAAGGCAATATAACAAAAGCTAAATGTGTTTAAGACGGGGACATAAGGGAGGGTTATGGAACTCTTGGCATTGGTAATGTTTCTGACTTTACATGCTACTTTAGTTTAAAGTTATCTTTCCTTTTGTTGCTTCCCAGCTATCATGATGTTTTTCTCTTTCTTTTTTTCTTTTTCTTTTGTCTCTCAACTTTCTTTGACTCTTTCTCCTACTTTGTGAAAGACATGGAGATGTCCTTATAGAGATAGTGGTGATGATGGTGAATACATAAATATGTGAGTATACAGGGAACCATCAATTATTTACTCAGAATGGAGTGTATGATATGTGAACAAAACTGCCTTAAAAATTGGTTGATGAAGAAACCTTGAGGGCACTATATTAAGTGAAATAAGTCAGACACAAAAGGAAAAATATTTCAGGGTCTCACTGACATGAACTAATTATATTTTGTGAACTCATAGACATTAAATATAAGTTACCAGGATATAGAATGAGGCTAAATAATGGGAAGCAGTTGCTTATTACGAGCAGAATGTTCAACTAGGCTGATCTTAAATGTTTGGAAATGGACAGATATGATGGTAGCACATTGTGAGAATAACTAACAGTGCTGAAGGCTGAATGAATATGGTGGAAAGGGGAAGCTCAGAATCATGTATGTCACCAGAAGGAAAGTTGGAGGTTAAAAGATTGGAATATATAAAACAGTGAACCTTTTTGTGGGAAATGTTTGTGCTTATCTATACAAATATTAGAGCTCTCTTTCATGAGCCAGAAAAAAAAATATGACACTATAACTTGAATTTTTTGTTTTTACTGCTAGCTACTCCAATTCACTAGAACTTAAAAAGGGTTGTCTACATTGTGCATAAAAGTGCCCACCAGAGTGACCTCTCAGCTCCTTTTGGAATCTCTCTGCCTCTGTAGCTTATTTCATTTCTTTTCACATCCCCCTTTTGGTCAAGAAGATGTTCTCCATCCCACAATGCTGGGTCTACATTCCTCCCTGGGAGTCATATTCCACGTTGCCAGGGAGATTCACTCCCCTGGGCGTCTGATCCCATGTAGTGGGGAGGGCAGTGATTTCACCTTTCAAGTTGGCTTAGCTAGAGAGAGAGGGCCACATCTGAACAACAAAGAGGCATTTGGGAGGAGGCTCTTAGGCACAATTATACGGAGGCCTCTCCTTTGCAGCAACAGTCTTCCCAAGGGCAAATCCTGTGATAAAGGGCTCAACCCATCAAACCACCAGTCCCCTATGTCTGTGAGCACATTAGCAACCATCCAGGTGTGGAAGCCCAATACCCCTGAATTCTCCACCAGTTCCTCAAGGGGGCTCTCCATATTTTTTTCATTGTTTTTTTTAAGTAAGTTTTTTTAATCAAGTACATATAAAATAAAAAAAGTAAAAAAAATAGAATAAAAAGCATTTCAAATAGATCATAACAAGAGAGTAACAAAAAGACAGCTAAACTAAGATGACTACTTTACTTCCATCATGTTCCTACTCTACACCGAGAGAGTAACCTAATATAGCAACATTTCTGTGAACTTGTTCCTATTATACCCATCAGAAATTAACAAACAGTAGTCATTCCTGGGCATTCCCAGAATGTTAAATTTACACACAATAGCTTATCTGTTCTCATTGTATTATCATTCCCTCTTCCTTAATTGCTCTCTATCACTAGTTCCCCTACATTCTACATTATAAACCATTTGTTTTACAGTTTTCAGTGTTCACGTTAGTGGTAGCATGTAATATTTCTCTTTTTGTGCCTGGTTTATTTCACTCAGCATTATGTCTTCAAGGTTCATCCATGTTGTCATATGTTTCATGACATCATTCCTTCTTACTGCCGCATAGTATAACATCGTGTGTATATGCCACATTTTATATATCCACTCATCTGTTGAAGGACACTTGGGTTGTTTTCATTTCTTGGCAATTGTGAATAATGCTGCTTTGAACATTGGCATGCAGTTATCTGTTCATGTCATAGCTTTCAGAACTTCCCGGTATGTACTGAGAAGTGCAATCAATGGATCAAAGGGTAACTCTATAGATAGTTTTCTAAGGAACTGCCAGACTGACTTCCACAGTGGCTGAACCATTATAAAGTCCCACCAACAATGATAAGAGTTCCAATTTCTCCACATCTTCTCCAGCATTTGTAGTTTCCTTTTTGTTTAAAGGCAGCCATTCTAATTGGTGTGAGATGGTATCTCACTGTGGTCTTAATTTGCATCTCTTTATTGGCTAGTGAAGCTGAACATTTTATGTGCTTCTTGGCCATTTGTATTTTTTCTTCAGAGAACTAAATTTTCATATCTTTAGCCCATTTTATAATTGGGCTGTCTGTACTATTGTCATTGAGTTGTAGGGTTTCTTCATATATGCAAGATATCAGTCTTTTGTCAGATACATGGTTTCCAAAATTTTTTCCCATTGAGTTGGCTGCCTCTTTACCTTTTTGACAAATTACTTTGAAGTACAGAAACTTCTAAGCTTGAGGAGTTCCCACTTATCTATTTTTTCTTTTGTTGCCTGTGCTTTGGGTGTAAAGTCTAGGAAGTGGCCACCTAATGCAAGGTCTTGAAGATGTTTCCCTACATTATCTTCTAGAAGTTTCATGGTACTTTATTTTATATTGAGATCTTTGATCCATTTTGAGTTAATTTTTGTGTAGGGTGTGAGGTCGTGGTCCTCTTTCATTCTTTTGGATATGGATATTCAACTCTCCCAGACCCATTTGTTCAAAAGACTGTTATGTCCCAGTTCAGTGACTTTGGGGGCCTTATCAAAGATCAGTCAGCCATAGATCTGGGGGTCTATCTTCAAATTCTCAATTCAATTCCATTGATCAGTACATCTGTCTTTATGCCAGTACCATGCTGTTTTGACAACTGTGGCTTTATAATAAGCTGCAAAGTCAGGGAGTCTAAGTCATTCCACTTCATTTTTCTTTTTTAGAGTGTCTTTAGCAATTTGAGTCATTTTCCCTTTCCAAGTAAATTTGATTACTAGCTTTTCCAAGTCTGAAAAGTAGGTGGTTGGAATTTTGATTGGGATTGCATTGAATCTATAGATGAGTTTGGGAAGAATTGACATCTTAATGACATTTAGCCTTCCGATCCATGAACATGGAATATTTTCCCATATTTTAAGGTCCACTTCTATTTCTTTTAATATAGCTATGTAGTTTTCTTTGTATAGGTCTTTTACATCTTTGGTTAAGTTTATTCCTAGGTACTTGATCTTTTTTAGTTGCTATTGAAAATGGTATCTTTTTCTTGAGTGTCTCTTCAGTTTGTTCATTTCTAGCATATAGAAACATTACTGACTTATGTGCATTAATCTTGTGTCCAACTACTTTGCTAAATTTGTTTATTATCTCTAGTAGCTGTATCATCAATTTCTCAGGGTTTTCCAGATATAAGATCATATCATCTGCAAACAATGACAGTTTTACTTCTTCCTTTCCAATTTGGATGCTTTTGTATCTTTGTCTTGCTGCATTGCCCTGGCTAGCACTTCCAGCACAATGTTGAATAACAGTGGTGATAGCGGGCATCCTTGTCTTGTTCCTGATCTTAGAGGGAAGGCTTTCAGTCTCTCACCATTGAGTACTATGCTGGCTGTGGGTTTTTCATGTATGCTCTTTATCATATTGCAGAAGTTTCCTCCAGTTCCTACGTTTTCAAGTGTTTTTTATCAAAAAGGGATGTTGGATTTTGTCAAATGCTTTTTCAGCATCTATTGAGATGATCATTTGATTTTTCCCTTTTGATTTGTTAATATGTTGTAATACATTGATTTTCTTATGTTGAACCATCCTTGCATGCCTGGAATGAACCCCACTTGGTCATGGTGTGTGATTTTTTTAATGTGTCTTTGGATTGTACTTGCAAGTATTTTCTTGAGAATTTTTGTGTCTTTATTCATTAGGGAGATAGGCCTGTAGTTTTCCTTTTTTGTAGCATCTTTGCCTGGTTTTGGTATTAGATTGATGTTAGCTTCATAAAATGAGATAAGTAGTGTTCCATTTTCTTCAATATTTTGAAAGAATTTAAATAATACTGGTGTCAGTTCTTTTTGGACAGTTTGGTAGAATTCCCCTGTGAAGCCATCTGGCCCTAGGCATTTATTTGTGGGAAGCTTTTGATGACTGATTGGATCTCTTTGCTTGTGATTGGTTGTTTGAGGTCTTCTGTTTCTTCTCTGATCAGTCTAATTTGTTCATATATTTGCAGGAAATTATCCATTTCCTCTAGTTATCCAGTTTGTTGGCATACAGTTGTTCATAGCATCATCCTATATATTTTTTTAATTTCTTCAGGACCCACAGTAATGTCACCTTTCTCATTCATTATTTTGCTTATATGGGTCTTCTCTCTTTGACTTTGTCAGTCTATATAGGGGCTTGTTGATCTTGTTGATCTTCTCAAAGAACCAACTTTTGGTATTATTTATCTTCTCTATTGTTTTTTTGTTCTCTATGTCATTTATTTCTGCTTTAATCCTTGTTGTTTCTTTTCTTCCACTTGGTTTAGGATGGGTTTGCTGTTCATTTTCTAGCTTCTTCAGTTGATCCATTAGTTCTTTGATTTTGGCTTTTTCTTCCTTTTTAATATATACATTTAGTGCTATAAATTTCCCCCTCAGTACCACTTTTGTTGCATCATGTAGGTTTTGATATGTTGTGTTCTCATTTTCATTTGTCTCTATATATTCAGCAATTTCTCTTGCTATTTCTTCTTTAACCCACTGATTGTTTAGGAGTGTGTTGTTTAACCTCCAGGTGTTTGTGAATTTTCTAAGTCTCTGATGGTTATGACTTCTAATTGTATTCCATTGTGGTCAGAGAATGTGCTTTAAATAATTTCAATTTTAAAAAAATATTATTGAGGATTGTTTTATGTCCCAGCATATGATCTATTCTGGAGAAAGTTCCATGAGCACTAGAGAAGAATGTGTACCCTGGTGATTTGGGAATTAATGTTCCATATATGTCTGTTAAATCAAATTCATTTGTCAGATTGTTTAGGTTTTCAATTTCCTTATTTGTATTCTGTCTGGTTGATCTATCTATAGGAGCGAGTGATGTGTTGAAGTCTCCGACAATTACTGTGGAAACATCAATTGCTTTCTTTAGTTTTGCCAGTATTTCTCTCATGTATTTTGTGGCACCATGTTTGGGTGCATAAACATTTATGATTGTTATTTCTTCTTGTTGAATTGCCCCTTTTATTAGTATGGAGTAGCCTTCTTTGTCTCTCATAACATCCTTGTATTTAAAGTCTATTTTATCTGAGATAAATATTGCCACTCCTGCTTTCTTTTGGTTGTAGCTTGCAAGGAATATTTTTTTCCATCCTTTCACTTTCAATTTCATTGTGTGCCTGTGTCCAAGATGAGTCTCTTGTATGCAACATATTGATGGTTCATTTTTTTGATCCATTCTGCAAATCTATATCTTTTAATTGGGGAGTTTAATCCATTTACATTCAACATTATTACTGTGAAGTCATTTCTTGAATCAGCCACCTTACCCTTTGGTTTCTGTTTGTCATATATATTTTTCCCTCTCTCTATTAATGTCCTTTAATGTACCAATACTGAGTCTCTTTTGTACTGACCTTTCCCCATATCTCTCTCTCTTTTCTTTGTTTCTCTTTTGGTAGGGCTCCCTTTAATATCTCAAGTAGGGCAGGTCTCTTGTTGGCAAATTCTCTCAGCATTTGTTTGTGAAAAATTTAAGCTCTCCCTCAAATTTGAAGGAGAGCTTTGCTGGGTAAAGAATTCTTGGTTGGCAATTTTTCTCACAGAATTTTAAATATGTCATGCCACTACCTTCTCACTTCCATGGTGGGTGCTGAATAGTCACTACTTAGTCTTATGCTGTTTCCTTTGTATGTGGTGAATTGCTTTTCTCTTGGTGCTCTCAGAACTTGCTCCTTCTCTTCCTTATTTGATGGTGTGATCAGAATATGTCTTGGAGTGGGTTTATTTTGATTTATTCTATTTGGAGTTTGCTGGACATTTATGACTTGTGTATTTATGGAGTTTAGAAGATTTGGGAAATTTTCCCCAACAATTTCTTTGAATACTCTTCCTAGACCTTTACCCTTCTCTTCCCCTTCTGTAACAACGAGTCTTATATTCAGATGTTTAAAATTATCTATCATGTCCCTGAAGTCCATTTCAAATTTTTCATTTTTTTTCACCATTCTTTCTTTTGTGTTTTCATTTTCCATTCTGTCATCTTCCAGGTCACTGATTCATTGTTCAACTTCCTCTAGTCTTGTACTATGAGTATCCAGAATCTTTTAAATTTGGTCAACAGTTTCTTTAATGTCCATAAGATCATCTATTTTTTATTTACTCTTGCAATTTCTTCTTTATACTCTTCTAGGGTCTTGTTGATGTCCTTTATATCCTGTGCCATGCTCTTCTTCATGTCCTTTATATCCCATGCCATGCTCTCATTGTTCATCTTTAGTTCTTTGATTAATTGCTCCAAGTACTGTCTCTCCTCTGATCTTTTGATTGGGTGCTTGGGCTTGGGTTATCCATATCATCTGGTTTATTCATATGCTTTATATTTTTCTGTTTTTTTTTGGCCTCTTGGCATTTGCTTAACTTTATAGGGTTCTTTTTTGATTTGTAGACCAATAAAAGCCCTTATCTCTAATTTGTCAGATCTACAGCTTCATGGAGTACCCTTTAACTAACCAACATGTGGCATCTGGGAGCCACCTATTCCCCTCAAGCCAGTTCTCTCCCATTTTGCCTTTGTGGTGAGTGGCAGTGTGAGTCTTGTGGGGTCCAATTGGTGTACCAAGCTTGCATGTGTATTTGGTGTTGCCTGCCATATATATGTGGTGCGTGTCTGAGTGTTCAGGGAGGGGGGTGGCTATAACATTCAAATGTCCCTGGTGTTCCTGGAGATTTGAAGCTGCTGCAATATTCTAATCCCTCAGTTCAGTCCTGCCACAGTTTGTCTCTGCCACTGACCCACAAGTCCTTGCTATTCATGTATGGCTCCTGAGACTTATGAGTGGGTCCCTCTTCCTAGCTGTGCACCCCCAGATCCTCTTTTGAGGGATGACTGTGCTATGTCACAGGTGAGCACCTTCCCCCCAGGGTGGTTCTGGGCTGCAGGGCTATGTAGGGATGCTCCCAGTCTTATAACTAGAATATAATAATAGAGGGACATATAGGGAAAATATATGTATTGGAAACTCTATACTACAGTTATTAGTATTTTAACATTCTCTCATCAACAGTAAGTATGTACTATACTAAAACTATGAGTCAAAAATGGAGGGGTGTTGTTTAGTGGTCTGGGAGTATTTGAATTTCCTTTTTTGCTTATTTTTTCTTTTCTGAGGTAATGAGAATGTTCTAAAAATTGAAAAAGAATTAATTGTGGTGATGGATGCCCAGCTGTATGATGGTACCATTGGCAATTGATTGTACACTTTGGATCTTTGGATAATTGTATGGATCTGAACAATCTCAATAAGAAAGGCAAAGACAAGGAGAGAATTCTGAAAGGAGCAGGAGAAAAGTTACCCATCAAATACAATGCAAGCTCATTAAGATTATGTACATATTTCTCAGCAAAAACCATGGATGTGGGAAGGCAATGGTATTATGTATTTAAGATACTGAAAGAGAAAAACTGCCACCCACTAATTCTATGTTGGCAAAACTGTCTTTCAAAAATGAGAAGGAATTTAAAATATTTTGAGTCAAATGTACACTGAGAGATTTTGTGAACAAGAGATCTGCTTTATAAAAAATATAAAAGGGAGTGCTACAGGGTGATAGGAAAAGATGAGAGAGGTATGGAGAAGAGTGTAGAAATGAAGATTATCAAGAAGGGTAAAATGTAAGAGAGGAATAAATAAGAGATGACACACAAAACCCAAAAGACAAATTGGTAGAAGAAAGTACTTCCCTTTCATTAATAAAATTGAAAGTTAATTGATTAAATTCCCCAATAAAAAGACATAGACCAGCAGAATGGATTAAAAAACAGGACCCGTATATGCTGCCTACAAGAGACTCACTTTAAACACAAGGAAAAAATTAAGTTGAAAGTTAAAGTTTGGAAAAAGATATTTCACAGAAACAAAAAAAAAAGAATGGGGGGTAGTGATACTAATACCTGACAAATTAGACTTCAAATGTAATGCAGTAAAAAGACACAGAGAACTACACTATATTTTAATAAAAGGGATAGTTCATCAAGAACACATAATGGGAGGCAAGGAAGATGACAGTATAGAGAGGTGTGGAATTCAGATAATCCTCCAGAGCAACTAGTAAATTGCCAGGAAAAACTAGTAAATAATCTGGAACAACAGTTGGGGGACATCTGTGAGTGTTCACACACTGTAAACCAGTCAGGAATGGGTGGAATGGCTGAGATTGCTGCATTGAAACTGTAAGTAAAACTAAACATGGAGCCAGCACCTCTCTCTCCACTGGCACAGCAGGCTGAGATGCAAAACTTTGATGTGGGAGAAAGAAGCATTCCCTGCCAGGAGCAAGGGACTGTAGCTCAACCAAGATCCAATTGTGGTTTTATTTTAACAAATTTAGACTATTGTATACAACATACAAGCACAGATAAGTCTTGAGCCAACAGGAATCTGTGGTCTCTCCTGGCAGAGAGGAGGCAGGGCTGGACAAATATATATATTTGTCACTAAATAAAAATAGAGGCTATTGGAGACAGTTGAGCTTAGAATATTGGAAAATGGCTGTGTCCCAAAAAAGGGGTACAAAGCACTGGATACAAACCCTGATCAACTGGCAAAATTGAAGGACTAGGCAGGGACTGGCTCTGAAAAGGGACTTTTCCTCTTTTTCCTTTTTTTCTCTCATGCTAAGCAGCTCTTTAGAGAAAACCTCAGGCATTTTCAATTGTCAGCATTGACCCAGGCAAGGGTGCAATTAAGAGAGTCAGTGAGACAAAGGAGGAATCCAAGTCTAGAAGATAATTCCCTGGGAGGGGTATCTTCCCTTAGAAAAAAGGGGTGGGGCCCAGCTCAAGTGGTGACCTTCCTTCAGAGAAATCAGACCCCACCACCTGGGGGAAAACAAACAAACCATAAACAACTTAAGCTTGGCTTTGGTCCCTGGCCAGGACAAGGTCCACTGTGAATTAAAGGGACTGCATCTCTATGCTGGTGGGGAGCTGTGGGCTAACAAGCACCACATGCTGGGCAGGATAGGAAAAGCTCTGTGTCTAGAGGCCTCATGGGAAAGTTTGACAACCTGCCCCTCATGGAAACTTGATATAGGTTACACCCTCCTCCTGAGACCTGGGCCCTTCTGGTCTGGGAAATTTTGATTGGGGTAATCAAGGAAACCAGATGCCTAGACAATGAAACATAAGTCACTTTAGGAAAAATAAAGATTTGACCCAGTCAAAGGAGCAAACTTTCACTTCAATTGAGATCCAAGAATTGAAACAACTAATTATTAATCAAACAAATTTCCTAAATCGACCCAAACATCAAATTGGTGAGTTAAGGGAAGATATGACAAAAGAGATGAAGCACATAAAGAAAACTTTGGGTGAATATAAGAAAGAAATTGAAAGTTTGAAAGAAACAATTGGCAGAATTTATGGGAATGAAAGGTGCAATATAAGAGATAAAAAAACACAATGGAGATATACATCAGCAGATTTAGAGAGGCAGAAGAAATTATTCATGAACTGGAGGCCAGGACATCTGAAATCCTACACAAAAAAGAGTATATAAGGAAAAGAATGGAAAAATATTAGCAGTGTCTTAGAGAATTGAATGACAACAGGAAGGCATGAAGTACATGTCATAGGTATCCCAGAAGGAGAAGAGAAGGGAAAAGGGGCAGAAGCAGTAATGGAGGAAATAATCAATGAAAATTTCCCATCACTTATGAAAGACATAAAATTATATATCTAAGAAGTGCAGCCTTCCCCAAACAGAATAGACCTGAATAGATCTATGTCAAGACAATCAGATTATCAAATTTGAAAATTCTGAAAGCAGCAAGAGAAAGGCAATCCATCACATACAAGGGAAGCTCAATAAGATTATGTGAAGATTTACCAGTAGAAATCATGGAGGTGAGAAGGCAGTGGTATGATATATTTAAGATTCTGAAAGAGAAAATCTGCCAAACAAGAATTCTATATCTGGCAAAGCTATCCTTCAAAAATGAGGGATAATTTAAAATATTCTCAGACAGACAGACACTGAAAGAGTTTGTGAACAAGATACCTGCTGTACAGGAAATACTAAAGGATGCACTGCAGACAGATATGAAAAGACAGGAGAGAGAGCTTTGGAGCACAATATTGAGTGACAGTAACCCAATAATAGAAGTACACTGAACAAAAATGCCTGTGAGGTTGAGGGGGAAGGTTATGGCAGATAGGATGATGGGGGAAGGATAAAAGATAAAGACTGGGATTGATAACTTAGTGAAACCTAGAGTTGTCAATGATTGTGATTAAATGTACACATATATTTTCACATGAGAGATAGCAAGGTGTTAAAAATAGGGTGGTTTTGGAGGAAAAAATGCAATGAATGCAAACATTTTGAAGATGGCCATTGAAAGAAGATGTTTACTGACATTTTGGAAATGCTAGCCCAGAGTTTGCTCCAGAGAAGCTAAGAGAGAACAAACACCTCAAGAGCAATATTTTGAAGAATGCAGAGGAGATGGAAGTCAACCTGAGATCAGCAGACTTCAGCCACATGCCTTCCCAGCTAACACAGGTTTTCCAGATGCCATTGGCCTTCCTTCAGTGAAGGTATACTCATGTTGATGCCTTAATTTGGACATTTTAATGGCCTTCAGACTGTGAATTTTTAACCAAATAAAGCCCCTTTATAAAAGAGAATGTATTTTTTGTGTTGTGCATAGCAGCAGCATTAGCAAACTGGAACATGCAACAAACCAGAGCACTCCAATATACATGAGATGCACACTGACAACACTGAAGGGAGGAGTACATGCCTCTACAGTAATAGAAGGAGACTGAAATACACCACTTCATCAATGGATGGAACATCTAGACTGAAAAAGTTGTTGAATAGTAAAATAAAAGAATAAGACAATAAACATTTATACAACACTACACCCCACAACAGCAGGACACATGTTTTTTCTCAAGTGCATGTGGAACATTCTCCAGTACAGACCACATGGTGGCTCACAAAGCAAGTCTCAATAAAATTAAAGTATTGATGTTATGCAAAACACTTTCTCTGCTCATAATGCAATGGATCTGGAAATCAATAACAGGTGGAAGGCAAGAAAATTCACTAATATATGGAGGCTGCACAACACACTTAACCAGTTGGTGAAGGAAGAAATTACAAGAGAAATTAGTGAATATATCGAGGCAAATGACAATGAAAATACAACATATCTAGACTCCTGGGATGCAGCAGATGCAGTGCTGACAGGGAAATTTATTGCATTAAATGCCTATATTAAGAAAAGAAGAAAGAGCAAAAATTGAGGAATTAACTGTTCACCCAGAGGAAGTAGAGAAAAAACAGCAAACTAACCCCAAAGCAAACAGAAGGAAAGTAATAACAAAGATTAGAGCATAAAAAAATAAAATTGGGAACATCAAAACAATAGAAGAATGAAAAACAACGGAAGCTGGTTCTTTGAGGTAATTGATAAAATCAGTGGTTTCTTAGCTAGGTTAACAAAGAGAGAGAGAGAGAGAGGGAGGATGCAAGCAAATAATATGAGAAATGGGAAGGGGGACATAACCTCTGACCCCACAGAAATAAAGAAGATAGCAGGAGGACACTATGAGCCGTTATATGCTAATAAACTGGAAAACATAGATGAAATGGACATCTTCCTATAAAAGCATGAACAACCAACATTGGCCTGAGGAGAAATAGATGACATTAACAAACCAATCATAAGTAAAGAGATTGGAGTGCATCATCAAAAAGCTCCCTAAAAAGAAAAGTCCAAGACAAGGTGGCTTCACATGTGAATTCTACCAAGCATTCAAGAAAGAATGAGTACCAATAGTGCTCAGACACTTCCAAAATTTGAAGAAGAGGGAAAGCTACCTGTTTTGATTAAGCTGAAATCTTCCTAATACCAAATCCAAACAAAGGTACTACAAGAAAAGAAAATTATAGAACAGTCACTTTAATGTATATAGATGCAAAAATCCTCAACAAAATACTTGCAAATCAAATCCAGCAGCACATTAAAGTTCTTATACAGCATAACCAAGTGGGATGAATTCTAGGTATGCAAGGCTGGTTCAACATGAGATAATCAATTAATGTAATATACCACATCAATAATTCAAAGGAGAAAAGCCACAAGATCATCTCATTGAAGCAGAAAAGGCATTTGACAAAATTCAATATCATTCCTTGATAAAAGCACTCAAAAATATAGGAAGACAATGACCCCCCTCAATATGATAAAGACAATATATTAAAGAAAACACACACATCTTATACCATATTCAATTGTGAAAGACAGAAAGCTTTCCCTCTAACATCACAAAGAAGACAAAGATGCCTTCTGTCACCACTTTTATTCAATATTGTGCTAGAAGTTTGAGCTATAGTAATTAAGAAAGAAAAAGAATAAAATTCAACCAAATTGGAGAGGGAGAAGTAAAACTCACTGTTTGCAGATGACATGATCCTATAGTAGAAAATCCTGAAAAATCTACAGCAAAGCTGCTAGAACTAATAAATGAATACAGTGAAGTAGCAGGGTACAAGTTCAACAAGCAAAAATCAGTAGTGTTTCTATACACTAGTAAGGGGCAACCTGAAGAGGAAATCAAGAAAAAAAATCCATTTACAGTGCAACCAAAGAATCAAATATTTAGGAAGAAATTTAACCAAGGAAACAAAAGACCTGTACACAGAAAACTACAATAAATTTCTATAAGGAATCACAAAGGACCTAAATAAATGGAAGGACACACTGTTTTCATGGATTGGAAGACTAAATATAGTTTTGATGTCAGTTCTACCTGAATTGATTTATAGATTCAATGCAATACCAATTAAAATCCCAGCAACTTACTTTGCAGAAATAGAAAAACCAATAACCAAATGTATTTGGAAGGGAAGTGTGCCCTGGATACCCCATACTATCTTGAGAAACAGGAATGAAGTTGGAGGTCTTACATTACATATTAGCAGTTAGTGGGCACCTGGGGGTGAATATTGGAAGCACATTACAAAGCTACAGTGGTCAAAACATCATGGTACTGGCATAAAGATAGATATGCTCACCAATGGAATCAAATTGAGGGTTCAGGAATAGACCCTGTCATCTACAGATGATTTTTGATAAGGTAGTCAAGCTAACACAACTGGGACAGAGCAGCCTTTTCAATAAATGGTGACTGGAGAACTGGATGGCCATATCCAAAAGAATGAAAAAGGATTCCTATCTCACACCATATACAAAAATTAAATCAAAATAGATCAAAGACCTAAACATTCAATCTAAGAACATAAAACTTTTAGAAGAAAATATAGGGAAATATCTTAAAGATCTAGTGGTAGGAGGTGGTTTCCTTGAACTTACACACAAAGCATGAGCAGTGAAAGAAGAAACAGATAAATGGGTCTCCTCAAAATTGAACCCTTTTTTCATCACTTTGCCAGAAATGTAAAAAGTCAGCAATGGGAGACAGTATTTGGAAGCCAGGTATCAGGTAAGGGTTAAACCTCCAGAATATATAAAGAGATCCTACAACTCAACAACAAAAATATACACAACCCAATTAGGAAATGGGCTAAAGTCATGGGCAGACACTTTTCTGAGGAGAAAATACAAATGGGTTAAAAGCATAGGAAAAGATGCTTAACTTCAGTAGCTATTAGGGAAATGCAAATAAAAACCACAATGAGATATCATCTCATATTTGCTTGAATAGTCACTATAAAAAAACAGAAAATTGCAAGTGCTGGAGAGGATGTGGAGAAAGAGATGCATTTATTCACTGTTGGAGAGAATGAATGAAGGTGCAACCTCTCTGGATGGAATTGTCATGGTTCCTCTGGAAGTTATGCATAGAATTGCCTTATAATCCAGCAATCTCATTACTAGGTATATATTCCAAGGCAATGAAGGCAAGGATATGAATGGACATTTGCACACCAATGGTTATAGCAGCATTATTCTTGATTTCCAAGAGTTGGATGCAGCCCAAATGTCCATCAAGGGACTAGTGGATAAACAAATTATGTTATACATATGATGTAGTATTATGCAGCTGTAAGAGAGAATAAAGTCATGAAGCATATAACAATGTGTATGATTTTGAGGATGTTACATTGAATGAAATTAACCAGAAACAAAAGAACAGATACTGTATGGTCTCACTAACATGAACTAACATTTGTGAGCAAACTGTGAGAGTTAAAGTTGAGAACACAGATTATCAGTAAGAGAGCTGAGACAGGGCATTTGATGTGGTAGGAGTATAGATTGTTCAACAGCATAGATTGTATAGATCCAGAAATAGATAGAATGATACTGTTTGATGGTATCACAATATTGTAAGGACACTGAACAAAGATAAGCGTGAGTATGGTTGAAAGAGGAAGGCTAGTGGAATGTAGGATAGCAGAATGAAAGATAGAATTTAAAGAATGAGACTGGATAAATACATGAAAACTAGAATGGTAAATGATGATGATTAAATGTATGAATATAAGAATGTTTTTACATGAAGGAGAACAACTGAATGTCAACTTTGCAATGTGTTGAGAATGGGATGATATTGGAAAATACAGTCAGTGCAAAGTAAAGCTATAGTTAACAGTAACATTGTAAATGCCCCCACTAACTGTTTAAAAGGCAATCTACCAAAGCTGAATTGCTATAAGAGGGGGATGCAAGTGAGGGGTATGGGATTCTTAGTGGTGGTGTTGTTGTCTGAACTTTTTAATGCATTTCATTTTATTTTTTATTTTAATATTTTATTCATTTTTTCTTTTATTTTTTATTCTGTCTTTTTTCCTCCTCTTCCTCTTTTTTCAGAAGAAATGGAAATGTCCACATATAAATTGTGGTGGTGAATGCATATTATGTGATTATACTGGGAATCTCTGGTTGTTTATTTAGGATGGAATATTTTAAAAATAATCAGTGGGATACAAGAGCTGGAGCAAATGTGGAGAGAGGGATGTACCTAATCACTGCTGGTGGGGAAGTAGAATTGTGCAGCCCATCTTAGCATACAGTTGTTCATAGAATCCTCTCATAGGCCTTTTTATTTCAGCAGACTTGGCAGGAATGTCTTCCTTTCCATTTCTGATTTTCATTATTTGTATCATCTTTCTTTATTCTTTGTATGTCTAGCTAAAAGTTTGTTGATTTTATTGATTTTTTCAAATAACAAACTTTGTGTTGTTGATTTCTCTATTGATTGTTTTCTATTTCATTTATATCCACTGAAATCTTTGTTATTTCCTTCCTTCTGCTTCCTTTGGGTTTAGTCTGCTCTTCTTTTTCTAGTTCTTCCAATTTTGTGGTTAGGTCTCTGGTTGGAAGTCTTTCCTTTTTAAACGTAAGCATTTGGGGCTGTATATTTCCCTCTTAGCACTGCCTTCACTGCATCCCATATGTTTTGTCATGTTGTATTTTCATTTACATTTGCCTTAAGATATTTGATAATACTACTTTTGATTTCCTATTTAACCCATTGGCTGATAAGAGTATATTGTTTAACTTTTACATATGCATGAATTTTCCATTTCTCCTGGTATTTTTAGTTTCTAGCTTCATTCTCTCGTATTTAGAGCATTTACATTATATGATTTTAAGTCTTTTTGAATGTATTGAGATGTGTTTTTGACCCAATATATAGTCTATCCTGGAGAATTTCCTATGTGCATTCAAGACGTATGTATTCTGTTTTCATTGGTTGCAGATATATATATATATATACACACACACACACACACACACACATATACACACACATATATTAGGTATATTTGGTTTACAGTATCATTCAAGTTCTGTACTTCATTATTTTTCTTCTGATGAGCTGTTCTATCCATTATTGACAGTTGTGTATTAATGTCTTCTACTATTAATGTTGAACTTTGAACTTCTCCTTTCAAATCTGTCTGTATTTGCTTCATTTATTTTGGGTCTGTGCTGTTACTTGCATATATAGTTACTATTCTTACAATTTCCTGTTGAATTGTCAATTTTACTGGTATATAATGATCATCTTTGTACCTCATAACCATTTTTGACTGAAAATCTATTTTAACTCATATTGGTAAAATCACCCCAACTCTCTTTTGGTTACTAATTTCATGGTATTATTTTCATCTTTTCACCTCAACCTACATGTATCTTTTATTTTAATTTGAGTCTCTTCCAGACAGCATATAGTTGATTCATTTCTCAAATCTATTCTTCCAATCTCTGTTTTTTTTTTTTTTTTTTTTTTTTTTTTTTTTTTTTTTTGTTGTTGTTGTTTTTAACCAGGGAATTTAATCCATTTACAGTTAAGGTCACTAGTGATAAAAGAAGAGTTTCCTCTATCATTTTGTTATTTAGTCATTTTAATAAATAGTTCAGGCAATGCTTATTTTTATACTTATTTGCTTTCTAAGTTGTAACATATTGAGGGCCTTCACACATCTATTTGGGTTTATATATTTTTAAATACAATTTTATTGACATATACACACAGCATAGAAACCATCCAAAATATATAATCACTGTATAAAGAGTATCACTGGTACAGAGTATCAGTACAGACATACCCATGATCAAATTTAGAACACTTTCATTACTCCAGAAAATAAGTAAAATAATAAAGAAAACATTAATACTCCCATACCCCTTATTCTCTCCTATTATTGACCCATAGTATTGGTTTGATATATTTGTTACTGTTGATGAAAGAGTATTAAATATTTCTGTTAACTATAGTCCATAGTTTGCAATAGGTACATTTTCCCTATAAACCCCTCTATTATTTACTCCTTTACTAGTGTCATAAATTTGTTGTAGTTCATGAGAGAACTTTTTTTATATTGTAAAGTTAATTACAGACATTATCCATGACAAGATTCATTGTGTTATACATTCCCATGTTTTAACTTTCAACTATCCTTCTAGTGACAAACATGACTCTAAACTTCCCCTTTCCACCACACTCACATACCATTCAGCACTGATAATTAGTCTCAAAATAACGTGCTGCAATCACCTCTGTAATTTCCAAGTGTTTAAGTTCACCCTAGTTAAGCATTCTGCACTTATTAAGCAACCACTCCAAATTCTTTTGCCTCATTCTATATCCTGGTAATGTATATTATTTTTATATAGTTATACAAAAATTATCAAACATCAAGTCTATGGATTACAGTTCAACAATTTCAGATATTTTCTTCTGACTATTCTGAAATGCTAGAAACACTAAAAGAAATATGTGTCTGTAGTCAAAATCATTTGCCAAATTCTAATTTCTCAGTTCCACCTTTTCTGTCTCATTTGATCTTTCTCTCAATCTTCAGGGATATCTGAACAATGAACATTTTAACTTCTTTGTGCTGGAAAGTGGACTAGAGGAATAGAACTTGTTGATGTTCTTGGAGAGACTGGTACCTCTGGGTTTCAGCTTTGCCCATAATTTAATTGGGTTGTTTGTCGTAATTGTTTAAGTGTAGGATTTCTTTATATATGCTGGATATCAAATTCTTACCAGATATGTGGTTTCCAAATATTTTCTTCAATTTAGTCAGTTGCCTTTTCACACTTTTGCCAAAGTCATTTGAATCACTGAAGTATTTGATTTTGAGGAGCTCCCATTTATCTGTTTTTTTCTTTCATTGCTTGTGCTTTTGGTGTAAAGTTTAAGAAATGACCACCTGTCACTAGATCTTGAAGATGTTTCTCTATGTATTCCTCTAGCAGTTTTATGGCACTGGTTCTTATAGTTAGGTATTTGATCCATTTTGTGTTAATTTTTGAATAGGATGTGAGAGTCTTCATTCATTCTTTTGTTATGGATATCCAGTTCTCCCAATAACATTGATGAGACTGTTCTGACCCAGTTGTGTGTATTAGGGAGCCTTACCGAAAATCAATTAACAATAGATATGAGGGTCTATTTCTGAACTCTCAAATCAATTCCATTGATCAGTGTCTATCTTTATGCCAATACCATGCTGTTTTGACCACTGTGGCTTTATGATATCTTTTAAGTCAGGAATCATGATATCTCTCACTTCATTTTTCTTTTTCAAGAGATTTTTGGCTATTTGAGGTCACTTACCCTTCCAAATAAAATTGATAATTAGCTTTCACATTTATGTAAAGTAGTCTGTTGGAATTTTGATAGGTATTTCATTAAATCTGTAGATAAATTTGGGGAGAATTGACACCTTAATGACATTAAAGCTTCCAATCCATGAACATGAAATATGTTTACATTTATTCATGTGTCCTTAGGTTTCTTTTAGCAACATTTTGTAGCTATCTGCATGCAAGTCCTCTATATTCTTGGTTAGGATTATTCCTAAATATTTGATTGTTTCAGGAGCTATTGAGCATGTAAATTTTTTCTTGATTACCACCTCAGATAGCTCATTATTAGAGTATAGAGAAACCATTTGTATCTTTAAATTCAATTGTATTGAGCCACATTCACATACCATTCAATTATCCATGCTCTACAATCAGCTGTTCACGGTACCATTATATAGTTGTGCATTCATCAACATAATCAATATCTGAACGTTTTCATTGCCACACACAAAAAATAATAAGAATAAAAGTTAAAGTAAAAGAGAACACCCAAAATATCCCCAACCCCCAGCGCTCCCAATTATTCATTTACTCTTTGTCCTCATTTTACTATTCATCTGTTCATACACTGTATAAAGGGAGTGGGAGGCACAAAGTTTTCACAATCACATGATCACACAATGTAAACTGTATAGTTATATAATCATCTTCAAGAATAAAGCCTATTGGGTTGCATTCCAACAGCTCAGTTATTTCCTTCTAGCTATTTCAATATAGTAAATACTGAAAAGGGAAAACTATATAATGCATAAGAATAACCTTCAAAATGACCTCTTGACTCTATTTGAGATCTCTCAGCCACTGAAACCTTGTTTTGTTTCTCTTCCCCATTTTGGTCCAAGAATGCTTTCTCAATCCCATGATGCCAGAGCCAAGCTCATCCCTATAGGTGATGTCCCATATTGGCAGGGAGAGCACCCATGGGAGCCAGGTCCCACATATGGGAAAGGGCAGTGAGTTTACCTGCAGAGTTGGCTTATAGAGAGAGGCCATATCTCAGCAACAAAAGAGCTTCTTTGGTGGTGATCTTAGGCACAAATATAAGTAGGCTTAGCCTCTTCTTTGCAGTAACAAACATCATAAGGGCCAGCCCCAAGATCAAGTGTTCAGTCTTCAAATTTGGCAGCCCACAATGCTTGTGAGAATGTCATTAATTCCCCAAGAGGGTAAATTTAATATTTTCATATTTTCCCTTAGTTCCTCAAGGGAGTTTTTCAGATAAATTTTTATTCTCTGCCTAAATTACTTTGGGATGTATTGGGTCTTCAAACTAGCCTGTACAAGCCAATCAGATTTCACATCCTATTCAGATTCCATGTAATTATGTTGTTTGATTAAACTGACCATACAAGTTAAATTATATGCTGTGTTACAAAAAATATAGATTTTGCACCTAATAAACATATTTTCCTTTGGTCTCACACAGAAGTTGAAGTTTGAAAACACTGTCAATTTCATCCTTTTCCCTTTAGTCTGATTTACCTTGGTCCTAACCAAGTCCATTTCATTCATTTCCCTAATTGAAGTCTGATTGCTATTTGCAGACTATTTAACATTTATTGTAGGGGTAATGTAGACATTCATAGCAGCCAGACTCAGGCTCTGAGTCTCAGGTGTCACAGAGATACCTAAATTTCCAGGAACTGTCCAGACTATACACAAAGAGCTCAGCATATCAGAATTTAGAAATAACTATTACAACTCATGAATAGATGTAAGTACTGTAAGAGCTTACAATCTAGGAAACTTTTTACAATAAGCCTTCCCCTGATAACCTGTGCTCTCTGACTCAATTTTCAGGGTTTGCAAATTATAGTTAGTCCATATTAGTGAGGCATTATGATGTTCTTTCTTTTCATTTCTGGTTTATTTCACTCAGCATGCTGTCCTCAATGTCCATTCACCTCACAACATCACTCTTTGTAGCAGCTCAATATTCCATTGTATGTTTAAACTACAGTTCACCATTGTGTTCATTTGTTGATATGCTCTTAGACCACCTCCATCCACTGCAAACTGTGAATACTGATACCATAAATCCCACTGTACAAATGTCCATTTGTGTCCCTCTTTTCAGTTTTTCCTAGTATATATCCAGTATCCAAGTTGCAGGCTCATATGGCAACCAAGGGCTTAGCTTCCTGTGAAACCACCACACTGCCCTCCAGATGGGTTGCACCATTCTACTTCCCCATCAGTGGTGATTAGGAACATCCCTTTCTCCACATTTTATCCAGCATTTGTATCCCTCTGTTTATTCTTAGATGGTTCTATTCACAAACCATACATTCCATCCTAAGTAAACAATCAGTGGTTCCCCGTATAATCATATAGTTATGCCTTCACTACCACTATCTCTATAAGGACATTTCCATTTTTTCCACAAAGAAAGAAGATGAGGGGAAAAAAGTAAAAAGGAAAAAGACAAAGAAAAAAATGACAACTAAAAAGCAACAAAAGAAAAACAAAAATTAAAATAAAATACAATAAAAAATCAGACAACACCAATGACAATAATCCCACCCTCCTACCTTATACTCCCCACTTATAGACATTGAGCTTTGGCATATTGATTTTTTATGCAATTTTATTGAGATATAATCACATAACATACAATCATTCAAAGTGTACAATCAGTTGTTCACAGTATCATCATATAGTTGTGCTTTCATCACCACAATCTAACTTTGAATATTTTCATTACTCCAAAAAATCAAATGAAAATTAAAATAGAAAAGAATATCCAAAACATCCCATTCTCCTTCTCCTCTCATTTTTCATTTACTTTTTAAAATACAGTTTAATTGAGATATATTCACACACCCTACAGTCATCCACAGTGTACAATCAATTATTCACAGCAAGATCATGCAGTTGTGTGTTCATCACCAGAATCAATTTTTGAATCTTTTTCTTACTCCAAATTAAAAATAAAAGCAAAAAGAACACCTAAATCTTTCCATCCCCTCCATCCCACCCTATTATTAATCTAATTTTTGTCCCCATTTTTCCACTCATCTGTCCATATACTGGATAAAGGGAGTACAAGACACATGGTTTTCACAGTCACACAGTCACAATATGCAGTCTACATATTTATACAATCATCTTCAAGAATCAAGGTCACTGAGGTGCAGTTTGAAAGCTTCAGGTATTTCCCTCTAGCCATGCCAAAACACTAAAGACTAAAAGGTGATTTTATATAGTGCATAGGTATACCCTCCAGAGTGAACTCTTGACACCATTTGTAATCTCTCAACCACTGGAACCCTACTTTGTTTCATCTCTCTTCCCCATTTTGGTCAAGAAGATCCTCTCAATCCTACAGTTCTAGTTCCAGGCTCATCTCCAGGAGTCATTTCCTTCATTGCCAGGGGGATTCGCACCCCTGGCAGTCACGTCCCATGTAGGGGGAGGGTAGTGAGTACACTTGCCAAGTGGGCTTAGAGAAAGAGGGGGCCACATCTGAGCAACAAAGTAGCTCTCTGAGGAGGACTCCTAGGCACAATTATAAGTGGGCTTAGCCTCTCCCTTGCAATAACTAGCCTCACAAGGGAAGGACCCCAGTTCAAGGGCCCAGTTCACTACAGTGGCAGTCCTCGGTGTTTGCAGGAAAATCAGCAGTAGCCAGGTTGGGAAGTCCAACACTTCTGCATTTCTCCCCAGCTCCTCAGGGTACCCTGCAAATACACTCATATTCTTTGCCCATATCACTCTGGGATGTATCAGGATTTCACCCCAGCTTGTACAAACTCACCAAATCCCAATTCCCATTCACCACTCCCTACACCTATGCTGTTCAAAGGTATATTGCTTTTGTTACAATTAATGGAAGCATATTGCAATGTTACTGATAACCATAGACTGGTTGCAATTATTGTATTCTTCCCCAATACCACCTCATGGTTATCACCTTGCAAACTTGACATTCACTTGTTCCCCCTCATGTAAAAGCATACTTGTGCATTTTATCACAATCACTGACAATTCTAGGTTTCACTACATTATATGGTCCCAGTCTTTATCTTCTATCTTTCCTTCTGGTGTCCTACATGCCCCTAACCTTCCTCTTTCAATCATACTCAGTCATTTTTGTTCAGTTTACTTACATTATTGTGCTACCATCACCTAATATCATGCTCCAAACCTCTCCTATCTATTCTTATCTGTCTGTAGTGCTCCCTTTAGTATTTCCAGTAGAGCAGGTACATTGTTCACACAGTCTCTCAGTGTCTGTCTGAGAATATTTTAAAATCTCCCTCATGTTTTTTTGCCCTACCCCTCTATCCCTCACTTTGAAGGACAGTTTTGCCAGATATAGAATTCTTGGTTGGCAGCTTATCTCTTTCAGTATATTGAATATATCATACCACTGCCTTCTTGCCTTTATGGTTTCTCTTGAGAAATAAGCAGTCTCATTGAGTTTCCCTTGTAGGTCATGGGTCACTTTATTCTTGCTGCTTTCAAAATTCTCTCTGTCTTTGACATTTTATAATCTGATAATTAAGTGTTTCAGCATAGGTCTATTCAGAACTGTTCTGTTTGGGATATGCTGTGGCTCTTGGATCTGTAATTTTATGTTTTTTTTTATAGGAGATGGGAAATTTTCAATGATTATTTCCTCCATTATTGTTTCTGCTCCTTTTCCATTCTCTTCTCCTTCTGGGACACCCATGACATGTAAATTCATGTGCTTCATGTTGTCATTTATTTCCCTGAAATGCTGCTCATATTTTTCTGTTTTTTTTTTCACTATTTGTTTTTGTGTGTGTGTGGTATTTCAGATGTCCTGTCCAGCAGGTCATGAATCTTTTCTTCTGCCTCTTCAAATCTGCTATTTTATGTCTTCTTTGTGATTTTCATCTCTTGTGCCTTTCATGCTCAGAATTTCTGTCAATTGTTTTTTCAAACTTTCAAGTTCTTCCTTATGTTCCTCCAATGTCTCCTTTATATCCTTCATCTACTTTGTGATATCTTCCCTCAATTCATTGATTTGATTTTTGAATTGATTTAGGTGATTTGCTTTATTAATAGTTTTTTCAATTCCTGTATCTCAGTTGAAGTGTAAGTTTGTTCCTTGAACTGGGACATATCTTCATTTTTCCTAGTGTGATTTTTATTTTTTTTGCTGTCTAGATATCTGGTCTCCTTTAATACCCCAATCAGATTTTCCCAGACTAGGCAGGCCCAGGTCTCATGAGGAGGCTGTATACAGTATCAGGTTTCCTGAAGGATGAGACCCAAAAGATTGTCAGACTTTAATATGATGCCTCTAGACTCTGTGCTTTTCCTATCCTGCCCAGCAAGTGGTGCTTGTCAGCCCCCAGCTCCCCACTGGAATAAATGGGTGATGTCCCTTTAATTCTCAGTGGACCCTGCCCTGGCCAGGTGCTGAGGGTGTTAGAAGCCAAGATTAAGTTGTTTATGTCCCCCCCAGGCACTGGCATCTGAATTCCCTGAGTGAGGGCAGCCACCTTCTCTGGGCCCAGCTCCCCTCTTCTTAAGGAAGATACACCATTTAGGGAGTTATCTTCCAAACTTGAATTCCTCCTTTGTCTCTCTAACTCTGTTAAATCCACCCTTGCCTGGTTCAGTGCTGACAATTGAAAATGCCTGAGGCTTTCTTTAATGAGCTACTTAGAATGAGAGGATAAAAGGACAAAGAAATAAATCCCCTTTTCAGAGCCATTCTCCTGTCCTCCAGTTTCACTGGTAAACTGGTGTTGGTACACATTTCTCTGTGCCCCTTTTCTTGGGACACAGCCATTTTCCAGTATTCTAAGCTAAGGGAACTCCAAACCCTCTGTTTTTATTTATCTATTTTTTTCATCAGCCCTACCTCTTCTCTGCCAGGTAAATTTATAACAATAAATGCCTACAATAGAAAAGAAGAAAGATTTCAAATCAATGGCCAGAGCTTTCACCTTAAGAAATTAGGGGGTAAAAGAGAAATGTAAACCCAAAGAAGAAAGGAAATAATAAAGATCATAGTGGAAATCAATTAGGTAGAAAACAGAAAAACAACAGGAAAAAAATAATAACATCAAAAGTCATTCCTTGAGAAGATGATATAATTTATTTCCTTTCCTGTTTGCTCTGGGTTTATCTGTGCTTGTAGCTTGTATTCAGTAGTCAAAATTTGTTAGTTAAAACTGGTATTTGAGCTTGGTTGAGTTACTTTACCTCACTCCAGGTAACCTGCTTCTTTTTTCCATAGGGAACTGTTTTAGCTAGCTTGCTGTGCCAGTGGGGTAGGTGCACCTGCTCTGCAGATTGGGAGGCTATTATTTACAGTTCTATGACGTGATCTCAGCAATTCCATCCATTCCAGGCTGGGGTATTATATGTGTCTGGTTACAGATGTCCCCCAACAGTTGTTCCAGACTATTTACTAGTATTTCCTGGATATTTACTAGTTTCTCTAGAGGAATAACTAAATCCTGCACCTCTCTATTCCACCATCTTGCCCCACCTAGAAACACCATAGATTTTGACATGTTGATCTTTTATCCCGCTACTTTGCTGAACTAACTTATTAGCTCAAGAATCTTTCCTGTTTTTTTTTTCTGGATTTTCTAAATATAAGATCATGTCATCTGCAAATAGCAACAGTTTTACTTCTTCCTTTCCAATTTGGACACCTTTTATTTTTTTCTTGCATAATTTCTCTAGCAAGAACTTTTAGCACAATGTTGAATAACAGTGGCTACAGTGGGCATTCTTGTCTTGTTCCCAATGTTAGAGAGAAAGCTTTCAGTATCTCACCATTGACTGTGATGTTAGTTGTGGGTTTTTCCTATTTGCACGTTCCCATGTTGAGAAAGTATCCTTTTATTCCTACATTTTGTATGTGTTTTTTATCATGAAAGAGTGCTGAGTTTTGTCAAATGCCTTTTTTGCATCAATCAAAATGATTGTGGTTTTTTTTTTCCCTCTTAATTTGTTAATGTGTTGAATCACCCTTGCATAACTCGGATAAAACCACTGTTGTCATGGTGTATAATAATTTTAATAAGCTGTAGGATTCTATTTTCAAGTATTTTTGAGGATTTCTGCATCTATATTCATTAGAGAGATTGGTCTGATTTTTTTTTTCCTGTAGTATCTTAACATGGCTTTGTTATTAGAGTAACGTTGGCTTCACAGAATGAGTTAGGTAGGGTTCCTTCTTCTTCAATTTTTTTGGAACAATTTGAGCAGCAGTTGTGCTAATTCATCTTGGAATGCTTGGTAAACCTCACCTATGAATCCATCAGTCCTGGACTTTCTTGGTAAGATTTCTGCTTACTGATTTGATCACTTTACTTGTGATTGGTTTGTTGAGGTCTTCTTATTCTTCCTGGGTCAGTGTAGGCTGTTCATGTTGTTGTAGGAAGTTGTCTATTTCATCTAACTTGTTAATCTTGTTGGAATACTGTTGTACATCATAGCCATTTATGATAAGTTTAATTCTTTGAGGTCTGTGGTAATGCCCTCCTCTCATTTCTGATTTTATTTAATTTCTTCTCTCTTTTTGTCTTTGACAGTTTAGCTAAGTGTTTGTTAATTGTACTGATCTTCTCAAAGAAACAATTTTTGGTTTTAGTGATTCTCCCTATTTTTTTTAAATTCAGCTTTATTGAGATATATTCACATACCATAAAACCATACATGATGTGCAATCTACTGTTCACAGTACCATAATATAGTTGTGCATTCATGAACCCAATTAATTTTTGAACATTCTCATTACTCCAAAAAGAATAAAAATAGGAATAAAAATAAAAGTAAAAAATAACACTGAAAGCTTTCCATCCCCCATCCCACCCTAATTTTCATTTAGTTTTTGTCCCCATTTGTTTTACTCTTCAGTCCATACACTGCCTAAAGGGAGTGTGAGCCACAAGGTTATAACAATCACACTGTCACACCATGTAAGCTACATAGTAATGCAATTTACTTCAAGAATCAAGGCTACTGGGTTGCAGTTAGACAGCTTCAAGTATTTCCTTCTAGCTATTCCAGTACACTAAAAAGTAAAAGGGTTATCTTTTTAGTGAATAAAAATGCCTCCAGAGTGATCTCTTGACTCCTTTTGAAAACTCTCAGCAACTGAAACTATTTTGTTTCATTTCTCTTCCTGCTTTTGGTCAGGGTTTACTCAATCCCATGATGCCATGTCCAGGCTCATCCCAAGGAAATGTGTCTCATGTTGCCAGGGAGATTTACACATCTGGGTGTTATGTCCCACATAGGGTAAAGATAGTGAGTTTACCTGCTGAGTGAACTTAGAGAGAGATAGAGGGCCACATCTGAGCAACAAAGAGGTTGTTTGGGGGCAAGTCTTAGGCACAATTATAAATAGGCTTAGCCTCTGCTTCACAGTAACAAGCTTCATAAGAGCAATCCCCAAGATCAAGAGCTCATCCTACTAAATTGTAGGCCTAAATATTTGTGACAATATCAGTAATAACCTAGGTGGAAAGTCCAACATTTTTGCATTTCCCCCCAGTTCCTCAGTGAGGCCTTGCAAATACATTTTTTCTCTGTGCGAGGTACTTGGGATATTGGGATTTCATACTATCCTGTACAAACCTACCAGATCTCATATCCTATTCAAAGTCCCATGTAATTGTGGAATCTGAATAAACTGACCATACAAGTTAAATTATTTAGTATTGTACAGGAAAAAATTTATATCCTGCACCAAATAAACATCTCTTCCCTTGGCCTCAGACAGATGAACTTTTAAAACACAGTCAATGTTGTCCTTATCCTTTTGCCTGATTTGCCTTTAGTCTTAACCAGATCTGCTTCATTCATAACTATAAGTGAATTCTGAACACTTTTCAGCTTATTTAACAGTTGCTATATGAGGTAATACTGACATTCATAGCTCCCAAACTCTAGCTCTGAGTTTCAGGTATCACACAGATACCCAAAGTTCCAGAGATGAACCAGGTTAGATACAAAGAGCTTAGCATCTCAGAATTTGGAGATAAACATTATAACTCAGGAAAAGATGTGACTGCTGTAAGTGCTTACAATCTGGGGACCATTACAGTAAGCATTCCCCTGATAAGTTGTGCCCTAATTTTCAAATCTAAGAGTTTGCACATTAGACTTAGTCCACATTAGTGAGACATTATAATGTTTGTTTTTTCATTTCTGGTGTATGTCACTCAAAATGCTGTCCTCAAGATACATTTACCTAATTGCATGTTTCACAGCTTAATTTCTTGTACCTGCTTGATATTCTATTGAATACAAACACCACAGTTCACCGTTCTGCTCATTATTCTATGTGCACTTAGGCCACCTCCATTCATTGCAAATTGTGAATACTGCAACCATAAACACCAGTGTGCAAATGTTCATTTGTGTCCCTGCTCTCAGATCTTGCAAGTATATACCCCATAATGAGGTTGCAGGGCCTTATGGCACCCATATACTTACCTTCTTGTGGAAACACCACATTGCCCTCCAGATAGGTACACCATTCTACTTCCCCACCAACAGTAAACAGGTACATCCCCCTTTCCATGTTTTTTCCAGCACTTTGTATTTTTCTCTGCAGTTTTACAGAGATAAATTCACATATCATACAATCATCCACAGTGTATAACCAATTTTGCACAGTATCATCATATAGTTGTGCATTCATTGCCACAATCGGTACTTGAACATATTCATTACTACAAAAAAAATTTAAATTAATAATATAAAAAGACAAAAAATTAAAATCCATTACACTATAAGATAATTATGAGGTCGGACAATAACACCACTACCAAGAAGCCAATCCCCTCCCTTATATACCCCTATCATAGACATTTAGCTGTGGTATATTGCCTTTGTTACATTTAATGGAAGCATACTACAATGTTACTGTTAAGCATAGAGTCAAGTTTGCCTTGATTATATTTTCCCCAATACCATCCCTTATTCAACACCTTGCAAGTTTGACATTCATTTGTTCTCCCACATGTAAAAACATTTTTGTTTGTACATTTAATCACCATCCTTGATCATTCTAGGTTTCACCAAGTTATAGCATCTGAGTCTTTGTCTATCTTTCCTTCTGGTGTCATGCTTTACTCACAGACATTTTTGTTCAATGTACTTACAATAATGTGCTACCCTCACACAGTATTATGCTATCCATTATTGGATCTATACAATTAATCCTGTTGAACATTCTATACTCCTTCAGCATCAAATGCCCAATCTCTACTCTATGTCTATCTCCTGATAACGTGTTCTCAGCTTTAACTCTCAAAGTTTTCTCACAAATGTTAGGTCATATTAGTGAGACCATACTGTATTTGTCCTTTTGTTTCTGGCTAATTTTGCTCAGTATAATGTCCTCAAGATTCATCCACATTATTATATATTCCATGACCTTGTTCTGTCTTGCAGCCACACAATATGCTGTTGTATGCATATACCACAGATTTTTTATCCACTCAGCCATTTGTGGACATTTGGGCAGTTTCCATGTCTTGGCAGTTATGAATAATGCCACTATAAACATTGGTTAACAAATGTCTGTTTATGTCTTAGCTTTCAGTTCCTCTGAGTATATATCTAGCAATGGAATTGCTGGATCATATGACAATACTATAATTAGCTTCCTGAGGAACCATCACACTGTCTTCCAGAGTGGCTGCATCATTCTGCATACCCAGCAACAGTGGACAAGTGTACCCCTTTCTCCACATCCTCTCCAACACTTGTAAGTTTCTGGTTTTTTGATAATGACCATTCAAGTAGGTGTGACGTGACATCTTATTGTGGTTTTGACTTGCATTTCACTATTTGCCAGTGAAGTTGAACATCCTTTCACATGTTTTTAAGCCATTTAAAGCCCCTCTTCAGAAAGATGTCTATACATAACTTTTGCTCACTTTTTAATTGGATTGTTTATCTTTCTGTTGTTGAGTTGGAGTATCTGTTATATATTCTGGATAATAAACCTTTCATGATATGTGGCTTCTAAATATTGTCTCCCATTGTGTAGGCTGCCATTATACTTTTCTCACAAAGTCTTTGATATGTAAAAGTGTTTATGTTTGAGGAGATCCCATTTATTTATTTCTTCTTTGATTGCTTGCATTTTGGTTGTAAGGTCTAGGAAACCACCTCCTATCACAAGATATTTAGTATATTTCCCTACAGTTTCCTCTAAAACTCTTATGTTCTTAGTACTGATATTTAGGTCTTTGATATATTTTGAGTTAATTATTGTATACGGTGTGAGACAAGAGTCCTTTTTCAGTCCTTTGGTTATGTATATCCAGTTCTCCAAACATTTATTGGAGAAGCTGCTCAGACCCAGTTGCTTTGTCTTGACTGCTTTATCAAAGATCAATTGTCCATAGATGAAAGGGTCTATTTCTGAACACCCAATTAGATTCCATTAGTCAGTATATCTATCTTTATGTCAGTACCATACTCTTTTGATGACAGTAAAATTGTAGTATGCTTTAATGTCAAGTAGTGTGAGACATCCAACTTTATTCCTCATTCTCAAGATATTTTTGGCTATGTGGGGCATGCTGAACTTCCAAATAAATTTAGTTATTTGTTTTTCTATTTCTGCAATGCAAGTTGTTGGGATTTTAATTGGTATTGCATTGAATCTATAAATCAGTTTAGTTAGAATTGATATCTTATCTATATTTCATCTTCCAATCCTTGAACACAGTATGTTATTCCATGACTTTAGGCCCTATTTGATTACTTTTAGCAGTTTCTTGTAATTTTCTCTGTATAGGTCTTTTGTGACCTTGGTTAAGTTTAATCCTAAATAATTGATTCTTTTTGTTGCTACTGTAAATAGATTTTTTCTTGATTTTTTCCTCTTGTTTCTTATTACATGTGTATAGGAACACTACAGATTTCTGCATGTTGATATTGTAGCCTACAACTTGCTGTATTCATTGATTAACTCTAGTAGCTTGTCTGTAGATTTTTTTTTTTTTTTGATTTTCTACATATAGTATCATGACATCTGTGAGCAGTACAAGTTTCACTTCTTCCTTTCCAGTTTGGATGCCTTTATCTTTCCTTCTTGCCTAAATACTGTAACTAGAAATTCCAGCACTATGTAGAATAATAATGTTGACAGTGGGCATCCTTGTCTTGTTCCTCATCTTAGAGGGAAAGCTTTCAGTCTTTCCCCACTGACTTTGATGTTAGTTGTTGTTTTTTCAAATATTGCCTTTATCATATTGAGAAAGTTCCCTTCTATTCCTATCCTTTGAAGTGTTTTCACCAAGAAAGGATGTTAAATTGTTCAAATTCCTTTTCTGCATTGATTGTGATGATCATGCAATTCTTCTGCTTTTATTTATTGATGTAGTGTATTGCATTAATTTATTTTCTTGTGTTGAACCATACTTACATACCTGGATTCACTCCTACCTGGTTATGCTGTATATTTTTTTTTATTGCTGCTGTATTTGATTTGTATCTTGTCAAGGATTTTTCATCTATATTCATTAAAGTGGTTGGTCTATAATTTTCTTTTTGCAGTATCTTTGACTTTGGTATTAGGGTGATGTTGGATTCATAGAATGAGTTAAGTTGCTTTCACTCATCTTCAAGTTTTTAGAAGAGTTTGGGCAGGATTGGTACTAATTCTTTCTTGAATTCTTGGTAGAATTCACATGTGGTGTCATCTGGTCCTGGGCTTTTGTTTTTTGTAAGTTATTTGATGACTGGCACAATCTATTGTCATTTGTTTGTTGAGGTTGTCTATTTCTTCTCAAATCATTGTTGGTTTTTCAGGCTTTTCTAGTCAGTTGTCCATTTAGTCTAAATTGCCTAGTTCTTTAGCATATAGTTTCTCATAGTATCTTCTAATTATTTCTTTTATTTCTGTGGGGTCAGTAGTTATATCCCCTTAACCATTTCTGATTGTGTTTATTTACATCCACACTTTTTTTGTCAAGCCCCTCTAAGGGCCCATCAATTTTATTGAATTTCTCAAAGAACCAGCTTCTGGTTTTTTTATTCTTTCTATTGTTTTCCTATTCTCAATTTCATTCATTTCTGCTCTAATCTTTGTTATTTCTTTCCTACTGTTTGCTTTGGGGTTAGCTTGCTTTTCTTTCTCTAGTGTTCTTTCACTTTTCCAGCTGAAGTGTTAATTCTTCAATTTTTTGCTCTCTCTTCTCTTTTAATATATGCATTTAGGGCAATAAATTTCCCTCTCAGCACTGCCTTTACTGCATCCTGGAAGCTGTGATATGTTGTGTTTTCATTGTCATTTACCTTGAGGTATTTACTAATTTCTCTTGTAATTTCTTCCTTTACCCACTGGTTGTCAAAGGTTGTGTTGCTTAGTCTCCATATATTTGTGAATTTTCTGACCTTCTCCCTGTTATTGATTTTCAATTCATTATGTTATCATCCAAGAAAGTGTTTTGTATATCAATATGTTTGAATTAGTTGAGACTTACCATGTGACCCAAAATGTGGTCTATCCTGGAGAATGATCCATGAACACTTGAGAAAAATGTGTATCCTGCTGCTGTATAGTGTAGTGCTCTGTAAATGTTTGTCAAGTCTAACTCATTTATCATACAATTCAACATTTCTGGTTCCTTATTAATCATCTGTCTGTATATTCTATCCATTGATGAGAACAGTGTATTGAAATCTCCAAATATTATTCTGGAGGTGTCTACAATAATAAAGTATCACTGTGAGGTATGCCGTCAGTGTTTGCCTTATGTATTTTGGAGCACTCTGGCTTGGTGCATAAATATTTAAGATTGTTATGCTTTCTTGATGAATGACCCTTTAATTAACATATAGTGTCCTTCTTTGTCTCTTTCAATTGTTTTACATTTGAAGTATAATTTTTTCTGATATTGCTATAGCTACTCCCACTTTTTTTCTCATTGTTGTTTGCATGAAATATCTTTTCCAACCTTTCATTTTCACCCTATTTTTGTCCTTGTGTCTAAAGTGAGTTTCTTGTAGATAGCATATAGATGTGTCTTGTTTCTTAATCCATTCTCACAGTCTGTCTTTTTATTAGAAAGTTTAATCCATTAACATTTAGTGTTTGTTCCAGTTTGCTAATGATACTGTTAAGAAAAATACCAGAAATCGACTGGCTTTTATAAGGAGGGTTTATTTGGTTAAAAAGTTACAGTCCTAAAGCCATAAAGTGTCCATGGCAAGGCATCATCAATAGGGTAGCTTCACTGGAGAAAGGCCATTGGCATCAGGAAAACCTCTCTTAGCTGAGAAGATACATGGCTGGCATCTGCTTGCTCCCAGGTTGTGCTTCGGTTGTGCTTCAAAATGGCATTCTCCAAAATATCAGCTTTCAATGGCCATCTTCAAAATGTCTCTCTAAGCTGCTCTCTAAAATATCACTCTCAGCTTCCCTGAGTTCCTTCTGTTTGTCAGTTCTTTATATGGCTCCAGTGATTTAATTCAAACCCACCCTGAATGGGTGGGGTAACTCTTCCATGGAAATTATCCAATCAAAGGTCTTGTCCACATTTGATTGAGTCACATCTCCTTGGAAACATTCAATAATTAGGTTCCCATCTAATCAACACTGATACATCTGCCCCCACATGATTGCATCAAAGAACATGGTGTTTTAGGGGACACAATAAATCCAAACTAGCACAGCATTACTGTTAGGGCAGTACATTTTCTACCATTTTGTTTTTTGGATATTATATGTCATATCTTATTTTTCTCTCTCTCTCCTTTTACCCTTCCTGATAATCTTCATTTCTACACTCTTCTTCAGACCTCTTTCTCCTGTCTTTTCCTATCAGCCTGTAGCACTCCCTTTAGTATATCTTGTAATGCAGGTTTCTTATTCACAAACACTGTCAGTATCTGTTTGTATGAAAATATTTTAATCTTTTCCTCATTTTTGAAGGATAGTTTTGCCAGATATAGAATTCTTGGTTGGCAATTTTTCTCTTTCAGTATCTTAAATATATCATACCACTGCCTTCTTGCCCCAATGGTTTCTGTGGAGAAATCTGTACATAGTTTTATCAAGCATCCCTTGTATGTGATGGTTGGCTTTTCTCTCACTGCTTTCAAATTCTCTCTGTCTTTGACACTGGACACTCTGATCAATTGTCTTGGGATATGTCTATTGGGATCTCTTCTATTTGGGGTATGCTGCACCTCTTGAATCTGTAAATTTTTGTCTTTCTTAAGAGTTGGGAAACTTTCCATGATTATGTCTTTTATTGTACACTCTGTCTCTTTTCCATTCTCTTCTCCTTCTGTGAACCCTTAAAACATATATTCATGCACTCTACATTGTCATTCAGCTCTCTAATACCCTGTTCATGCTTTTCCAATCTTTTCCCTATCTGTTATTTTGTGTGCATTGTTTCAAATATCCTCTCTTCCCATTCACTGCTTCTCTCTTCTACCTCTTCAAATCTACTGTTGTATGTCTCTGTTTTTTTTTTTATCCCTACTATTGTGTCTTTCATTACCATAAGTTCTGCCATTTGTTTTTTCAAGCTTACAAATTCTTCTTTATGGTCATCCAGTGTCTTCTTTATATACTTCATCTTTTTTTGCCACATTTCCTTCAGATTTTTATTTGAATTATGAGATTTGCTTTAACATCTTTAATTGTTTCAATTCCTGTATCTCAGTTGAAGTGTTAGCTTGTTCCTTTCGCTGGTGCATACTTTCATTTTTCCTAGTATGGCTCATTATTTTTAACTGTCTAGGCATCTGATTTTAATGATTACTTTATTCCAGAGCTCATTTTCACTCTTTTATCTAGTTTTCTTGTTGCATGGCTTTGTTCTCTATTTGTTGTTTTGCATCCAGTTCCACTTATTTCAGGGCCTTAACCTAGCTTCTGTTTAGTTGATCAGAATTTTTCACCTCTTCTTCTTCTGGTTCTTGCCCTGCCTCTTTGTAATCTTTATCTGAAAGGTTCTCCCCAGATATGATTGCCCCAATCCGATTTTCCCAGGCCAGACAGGTCATTTTCAGGAAGAGAGTATGTTTCCTCAAGAATGAGACCCTGATGTTTTTCAGACTTTCCAGTAAAGCCTCCAGACTCTGCTTTTCCTATCCTGTCCAGCACGTTCTGCTTGTTAGCCTGCAGTTCCCCACCTGTGCAAATAGATGTCACAAGTGCCTTTATTTCTTTGCAAACCCTGTCCTTCCCAGAGACATTACTGACTCAAGCTGTTTTTTTTCCAGCCACTGGGGCCTGAGTTCTTTAAGGAGGGCCACTACTTGAGCTGGGCACCAACCCCCCTTTTCTTGGGGGAAGTTATGCCCTTTAGGGAATCATCTCTCCCACAAGACTAATTGCTTTGTCTCTCCTACCTATCTTAGCTCCTCCCTTGCCTAGGTCCAGTGGCTGATTGCAAATATCCGAGGCTTTCTGTAAAGACCTATGTAGAAAAGTTATTTAAAAATAGAAACCCCTTTTCAAGGCCTTTACCCAGGCCTTAACTTTTGCTAGTCCCATTATAGACTATTTAAATCATGCCCTTTAGGCTATCTCTTTCACCTGAATAGTTACTCTCAGACATCTTTAATTCCTCCCTTGCCAGTGGCAGTGCCGAAGTAGGAGCTCTGATGTGCTATGAAGAGTACAAAGATAAAAAGTCAGAAAGCAAGAAAAGGAAAGAAAAAAAAATCCTTTTCAGAGCTGGACCCTAGCTCTCCAGGTTTGCAGACAAGAGCCCGAGTTTGTGCCCTTTTCTATGTGCCCCCTTTTCTTGAAGCCCATCCTTTTTTCCAGTATTCTGAAGAACTTCACCTCCAAGTATTTTTTTTTTTTTTTTTTGCTGTTCTTATTAGCCCTGCCTCCTCTCTGCTGGGCAGAATTCCTTTCATGCCTGCTCTTGATTTATCTGTGCTTCAAATTTTATTCAGCAGTCTGAATTTTTAAACTTATCCTGCAATTTGCACTTGGTTGAGCTCCCCTTCTTTCTCCCAGCACAGATTGCTTCTTTTTCCTTGGGGAACCTGCTCCAAGACAGTCTGCCATGACTGGAGAGTGGATCACCAGGCCATTGGCTGGGGACACTTACAGGTCCTTGCCGCAATCTTAGCTGTTCCACCCATTCCAGATTAGTGTATGATGCGTGACCAGTCACAGAAGACCCCAAAATGGCTCATCAATGCAGTTCCTGGCTATTTGCCAGATGCCCTTTCTATTACTCTTTATTCCCCCTTTCATTAAGTTCTGCTCAAATCTTTGTTATTTCTTTCCTTCTGCATGCTTTGGAATTTCTTTGCTGTTCTTTCTCATTTTTCCAGTTGTTCATTTAGGTCATTAATTTGAGCTCTTTCCTCTTTTATAATGTAGGTACTTAGGGCTATAAATTTTCCTCCCAGCACTGCCTTCACTGCATCCAATAAGTTTTATGTTATGTGCTCATTTTCATTCTCTTGCAGTTTCTTCTTTAAACCACTGATTGTTTAAGAGATTGTTGTTTAACCTCCATATACTTGTGTATTTTCTGTATCTGTTGTTATCAATTTCCAGCTTTATTTCATTATGATCAGAAAATATACTTAGTATAATTTCAATCTTTGTACATTTATTAGGACCTGTTTTGAGCCCCAGCATATAGTCTATCCCTGAGAATATTCCATGAGGACTTGAGAATAATCTTTACCCTGCTGTTTTGGGATGCAGTGTTTTATATATAGGTTAGGTCTAGTACATTTATCATATTATTTGTGTTCTTTCTTTATTAATCCTCTTTTGTTGTTCTATCTATTAGAAGGAGTAGTGTGCTGACATCTCCCACTATTATGGTAGAGTCATCTATTACCCATTCAGTTTTGCTGGTGATTTCACAAGATATTTATGGCTGTTGCTTCTTCTTGCTGAATTGCCCCTTTTATTAATACATAGTATACTTCTTTATCACTTATAGCATTTTAGCATTTAAAGTCTATTTTGTGTGATATTAGTATAGCCACCCTGGCTTTCTTTTGGTTACTACTTGTATGGAGTATCATTTTCCACCTTTCACTTTCAACCTATTTGTATCTTTGGGCCCAAGATGTGTCCTTTGAAAACAGCATATAGCAGGATCATATTTTTTAATCCATTCTAACCATCTGTGTCTTTTGATTGGGGAGTTTAACCCATTTACATTCAAAGTTATTACTGTAAAGGCAGTTCTTGATTCAACCATCCTATCCTTTGGGTTTTATTTGTAAGATCTATTTTTCTCTCACTCTTTTATCCTTTAGTTTACCCTTACTAATATTCTTCCATTCTATACCCTTGCCCACTCCTCTCTCTCCTGTTTTTTTCTTTTCATCTGGCAGGACTCCCTTTCATATTTCTCATAGCGCCAGTCTCTTATAATGAACTCTCTCAGCTTCTGTTTATCTGTGAATAATTTAAACTCTCCCTCATTTTGAAGGAGGGCTTTGCTTGATAGAGAATTCTTGGTTGGCAATTTTTCTTTTTCAGTATCTTAATTATATCACACCATTGCCTTTTCTCCTCTATGCTGTCTGATGAGAAATCAGCACTTAGTCTTACTTGGCTTCCCTTATATGTGATGGATTGCTTTTCTCTTGCTGCTTTCATAATTTCCTCCTTCTCTTCAGCATTTGGAAGTCTAATTATTACATGTCTTGGAGATAGCCTATTTGGATTTGTTATGTTTGGAGTACATTGGCCTTCTTGGATATACATATTTATATCTTTCATAAAGGATAGGAAATTTTCAGCCATTATATCTTCAAATATTCTTCCTGGCCCTTTTCCCTTTTCTTCTCCTTCTGGGACACCCATGACGTGTATATTTGTGCATTTTGCATTGTCAGTCATGTCCTGAGAAATGGCACACATGTTTCCATTGTTTACTCTGGTCTATTCAAATTTGGTTGCTTTCTATTCTAGCTCACTGATTCTTCTGCCTCTTCAAATCTGCAGTTGTATGTCTCCATTATATTTTTATCTCATCTACAGTGTCTTTTATTTCCATAATATTAGTTATTTTCTATGTATTCTTTCAAATTCTTCTTTCTTCTCTTCTTGTGTCATCTTAATATCTATTATCTCTTCATTCCTTTGTATTGATTCAGGACATTTGTTTGCACATCTTTGATTAGTAGGATCTTTTGGTGAGTAAGATCTTAACTTAAGATGTGAACCAACTCAAGGGTGGGTCTCAGTCCTCTTACTGGAGTCCTTTAGAAGAGAATAAAATTCAGACACCCAGAAAGACACAGAAGCTGAGAGAGAAATCCACAGAAACAGAGAGGAAACCACTGAAGCCAGAAGCAGAAGCAATGAAATCTGGAAGAGAAGGGAGTAGCCAACAGATTCTGCCATGTGCCTTGTTGTCTGACAGAGGAGTCCAGTATCACTGTACACTGTCTTCATGAAGAAGGCATAATCTTAATGACTATTTGATTTGGACTTTTTCATGACCTCAGAACTGTAAGCTTCTAAATTAATAAATTTGCATTGTTAAAAACCAGTCCATTTCTAGTATATTTTGGGGATGTCTGTCAGAAAAAAAATGCATGTATCGGCATGCTTGATGGTGGCCCAGAGGTCTTAAAGGCTATTTTTGCTTTTTATAATAATTTTTATCCAATTTTAATTGGGATATATTCACATACCATACAATCATCGAAAGAGTGCAATCAATTGTTCACAGTACCATCATATAGTTGTCCAGTCATCACCTCAATCTATTTTTTGAACATTTTCCTTTTACCAGAAAAAGTGAAAATAAGAATAAAAAAATAAAAGTAGAAAAGAACACCCAAGTCATCCCCCACTCACACTATATTTTTCATTTAGTTTTTTTGTCCCTATTTTTCTAATCATCCATCCATACACTGGATAAAGGGAGTGTAATCCACAAGGCTTTCACAATCACAATATGACCACTTTTAAGACACATTGCTATACAATTGTCTTCAAGACTAAAGGCTACTGGGTAGCAGTTTGATAGTTTCAGGTAATTACTTCTAGCTATTCCAATGCAATAAACCTAAAAAGTTTATCTATATAGTGCATAGGCATGCTCACCAGAGTGACCTCTCAACTCCATTTGGAATCTCTCAGGTATTGAAACTTTATTTTTTATCATTTTGCATCCCCTTTTTGTCAAGAAGATGCTCTCAATTCCATGAAGACAGGCTCAGATTCGTCCCTAGGAGTCATATCCCTCATTGCCAGGGAGATTTACACCCTTGGGAGTCAGATCCCACATGGAGGGAAGAGCAGTGAGTTCAACTGCCAAGTTGGGTTAGCTAGAGAGAGAGGGCCACATATGAGCAACAAAGAGGTACACAGGTGGAGACTATTAGGAGCAATTATAAGGAGGTCTAGCCTCTCATTTGCAGAAACAAGCTTCATAAGGGCAAGTCCCATGATACAGGGCTCAGCACATCAAACCACCAGTCCTCAATGTTTGTGAGAACATCAGCAACAACACAAGTGAGGAAGCCTAACACCTCTGCATTTTCCTCCAGCTCTTCAGGGTGCCCCTACATATATATTTTTATTCTCTGTCCAAATTACTTTGGGATGTGTTGCTATTTCACATGAACCTATGTAAACCCACCAGATCTCAGTTCCTATTAAAAGTTCCATATAATTATGGTATTTGACTAACTGTATGAGTTAAATTGTTTAGGAAATGTAGATCTTGCACCAACTAAACATCTCTTCCCTTGGTCTTGCATGGAATTTGAACTTTTAAAATGAAGTCAGTATTGGCCTTAGCCCTTTGACCCAATGTGCCCTAGTCCTAACCACATCTGCTTCAGTCATACCTCTAGTTGAAGTATGGACCCTTTTTCTGCTTTTTTAACAGATGCTATATGTGCTAATACCAACATTCATATCTGCTGAATTCTAGCTCTGAGTTTCAGGTGTCACACAGATACCAAAAGTTCTGGGGGTTGATCAAGTTATGCACAAAGGGATGAGAATCTTAGAATCTAGGGATAGCTATTAGAATTCAGGAATAGTTATGACTACTGTAAGAGCTTACAATCTAGGGACCATTACAATATGTGTTCCCCTGATAAGCAGTGCTCTAAGGTTCAATCCTGAGTTTACACATTGTAGTTAGTCTATATTGGTGAGGCATTATAGTATTTGCCTTTGTTTCTAGTGTAGTTCACTCAAAATGTTGTCTACAGGTTCCATTCACCTTGTTGATTGTCTCACATCTTCACTCTTCTCACAGCTGTTCAGTATTCCATTGTGTGCACACACAACAGTTCACCATTATGTTCTCCAGTCAATGTACATTTAGGACACATACACCTATTGCAAATCATACATGATCTCCCCATAAACACCAGTGTGCAAATATCCATGTCCCTGCTCTCAGATTCTCCAAGTAAAGGCTCCCTAATGAGGTGGCAGGATTTTATGGCACCCACATATGTAGCTTCATGTGGAACCACCCCACTGTCCTCCAGAAAGGATATACCTTTCTGCCTCCTAACCAATAGTAAATACCTACATCCCTCTCTCCTTGTTTTCTACAGCACTTTTATCCCTGTTTATATGTTTCCATACAAATTTATAGAGCCATACTCACATATAATATAATTATCCACAGTGTACAGTTGCTCACAGTATCATCACACAGTTGTGCATTTATCACCACAGTCAGCACTTGAACATATTGACTACTATGAAAAAAAGTTTTTTTAACAAATAATAAAAAGAAAAATAAAATAACATACAACACAGTATAATAATAGGGTCAGACAGCAACACTGCTACCAAGAATCCCATATTCCTACCTTATATCCCCCTCCCAAACACATTTTGCTTTGGTATACTGCCTTTGTTACATTTAATGAAATCGTTTTACAATATTATTGTTGACCATGGCCTCCAGTTTGCTTTGATTATATTTTTTCCCAATACCATCCCCTTTCCAACACTCTGCATGGTTGACATTCATTTGTTCTCCCATATGCAAGAATAGTTTTATATTTGTACATTTAGTCACAATCATTGACCATGACCATTTTTACTAAGTTAAACAGTCTCATTCTTTACCCTCTGTCTTTACCTCAGGTGTCATTCATGGCTCTAGCCCATTTCTTTCAGTCTTACTCATGGACAGCTTTGTTAAGTGTAGTTACATTATTGTGCTACCATCACACAGTATTATGATGTCTATTTATGGATCTATACAGTCATTCCTGCTGAGCATTTCTGTAGTCCTTCAGCACCAAATGCCTGATCTCTACCCTCTATCTCCGGGTAACCTGTGTCATCAGCTTTTAACTCACAAAAGTTGCTCATTAATGTTAGTTCATATTAGTGAGATGATACAGTATTTGTCCTTTTGCTTCCAACTTCATGCAACATAATATCCTCAAGGTTCATCCATGTTATTATATGTTCTGTGTCTTCGTTCTGTCTTGCAGTTGTGTAATGTTCTATCATGTGTATGTACCACAGTTTTTATCCACTCATCCGTTGATGGACACTTCGGCTATTTCCATCTCTTGGTTATTGTGAATAATGCTGTGATAAACATCAGTTTACAAATGTCCATTCATGTCTTAACTTTCAGTTCCTCTGAGTATATACCTAGCAATGGAATAGTTGGTCATATGGCAAATCTATACTTAGCTCCCTGAGGAACAGCCACACTGTCTTCCAGAGAAGTTACACCATTCTACATTCCCACCAACAGTGAATAAGTGTGCCTCTTTCTGCACATCCTCCCAGCACTTGCAATTTTCTGTTTTTTTGGATAATTGCCATTCTGGTAGGTGTGATATGAAATCTGTTCCAGTTTGCTAATGGTTCCAGGAAGCAACATACCAGAAATTGATGGCTTTTATAAAAGGGGATTTACTTGGTTACACAGTTACAGCCTTAAGGCCAAAAAGCATCCAAGGTAATGCATCCACTATTGGGTACCTTCACTGGAGGGTGGACAACGGTGTTCAGAAAACCTCTGTTAGCTGGGAAGGCACATGGCTGGCATCTGCTCTGGAGTTCTGATTTCAAAATGGCTTTCTCCCAGGATGTTCTTCTCTAGGCTTCAACTTCTCTTCAAAATGTCACTCTCAGTTGCTCTTGGGGCATTTGTCCTCTCTTAGCTTCTCCAGAGTAAAGTCTGCTTTCAAAGGCCATCTTCAAAATTTCTCTATAATTTGCAGCTCCTCTCTTAGCCCCTGTGCATTCTTCAAAGTGTCCCTCTTGGCTGTAGCAAGCTTGTTTCTACTGTCTGAGCTTATGTAGTGCTCTAGTAAATTAATCAAGGCTCATGTTGAATGGGTGGGGCCACACCTCCATGGAAATTATCCAGAGTTATCACCTACAGTTGGGTGGATCCCATCCCCATGGAAACACTCAATCAGAGAATTACAATCTAATCAACACTAATATGTCTGCCTGCACAAGACTGCATCAAAGATAATGACATTTTGGGGGACATAATTCATTCAAACTGAAAAAGTATCTCATTGTGGTTTTGATTTGCATTTCCCTAATAGGCAGTGAAGTTGAGCATATTTGCATGTTTTTGAGTGATTTGTATTTCTTCTTCAGAAAAGTGTCTGTTCATATTTTTTGCCCATGTTTTTAATTGGGTTGTTTGCCTTTCTGTTGTTGAGTTGTAGGATGTCTTTATATATTTGAGATATTAAACCCTTACCTGATATGTGGTTTCCAAATACTGTCTACCATTGTGTAGGTTGCATTTTTACCTTTCTGACAAAGTCCTTTCATGTACAATGGTATTTAATTTTGAGAAGATCCCATTTGTCTATTTGTTCTTTGATTGCTTGCCCTTTGGGTTCAAGGTCTAGGAAACCACCTATTATCACAAGATATTGAAGATATTACCCTACATTTTCTTCTAAGAGTCTTATGGTCTTAGTGCTAATGTTTGCATCTTTGATCCATTTCAAGTTGATTTTTGCATAAGGTGTGAAATAGGGGTCCTTTTTCATTCTTTTGGTAATGGATATCCAGTTCTCCAAACACCATTTTTTGAAGAGGCTGTTCTGTCCCAGTTGCTTTGGCTTGACTGCTTTATCAAAGATCAGTTGCCTGTAGATGTGAGTCTATTTCTGAACATTCAATTAGAATCCATTCATTGGTATATCTATCCTTATGCCAGTACCATGCTGTTCTGAGCACTGCAGTTTTCTAATATTCTTCAAAGTCAGGTAGTGTGAGACCTCCTACTTTGTTCCTCTTTCTGAAGATATTTCTGGCTAATCAGGACAACTTGCCCTTCCAAATACATTTGGTTATTTGTTTTTCTATTTCTGCAAAATAAGTTGTTGGTATTTTAATTGGTATTGCAGTGAATCTATAAATCAGTTTAGGTAAAATTGACATCTTAATAACATTTAGTCTTCCAACCTATAAACATAGTATGTTCTTCCATTATTTTAGGCCCTGCTTAGACTATTTTAGCAGTTTATTCTAGTTTTATTTGTATAGGTCTTCTGTGGCCTTTGTTAAGTTTATTCCTAAATACTTCATTCTTTTGGTTGCTATTTTAAATAGATTTTTTTTCTTGATTTCTTCCTTTGATGCACATTACTTGTGTACAAGAACACTATGGATTTTTGCATATTGATCCTGAAGCCTACCACTTTGCTGTGTTCACTGAATAGTTCTAATAGCTTTGCTATAGATTTTTCTGGATTTTCTATGTATAGAAACATGTAATCTACAAAGAGTGACAATTTTTCATTTTCTCCCCATTGAATTAGATGTCAACTGTGTGTTTTTCATATATTGCTTTGATCATATTGAGGAAATTCCCTTCTTTTCCTATCCTTTGAAGTGTTTTCATCAAGAAAGGATGTTGAGTTTAGTCAAATGTCTTTTCTGCATTGGTCCAGATGATCATATGGTTCTTCTGCTTTGATTTATTGATGTGGTGTATTACATTAAATTATTTTCTTGTATTGAACCAGCCTTGCATACCTGAAACAAATCCCACCTGGTCTTGGTGTATAATTATTTTAATGTGCTGCCTGATTCAATTTGTGAGTGCTTTGTTGAGGATTTTTACATCTATATTCATTAGAGTTTGGTCTATAATTTTCTTTTTTTGTAGTATCTGTGTCTGATTTTGGTATTAGGGTGATGTTAGATTCATAGAATGAGTTGGGTAGCTTTCACTACTCTTCAAATTTTTTGAAGAGTTTGAGCAGTATTGGTACTAATTCTTTCTTCAATGATTGGTAGAATTCACATGTGAAGCCATCTGATGCTGGGCTTTTCTTCTTTGAGAGGTTTTTGATGACTGACTCAATCTCTTTACTTGTGATTGGTTTTGGAGTTCAACTATTTCTTCTGTCAATTTTGGTTGTTTATGATTTTCCAGGAAGTTGTCCATTTCATCTAAGTAGTCTAGTTTATCAGCATATAGTTGCTCATAGTATCTTCTCTTTATCTCCTTTATTTCTGAAGGGTCAGTAGTTATGTTTCCTTTCCTGTTTCTGATTGCATTTATTTGCATCTCCTCTCTTTTTTTGTAGTTAGCCTAGCTAGGGGGTCCATCAATTTTGTTGATTTTCTCAAAGTACCAGCTTCTGGTATTGTTGATTGTCTCTTTTATTCCTGTTCTCAATTTTGTTTATTTCTGCTGTAATCTTTGCTATATCATTCCTTCTGTTTTCTTTGGGGTTAGTTTGCTTTCTTTCAAGGGTTCCTCTGGGTGAACACTTAATTGCTCAATTTTGCTCTCTCTTCTATGTTAATATAGGTATTTAGGGCAATAAATTTCCCTCTCAGCACTGCCTTTGCTGCATCCCATAAGTTTTTGGATATCATGTTTTCATTGTCATTTGCCTTGAGGTATTTACTAATATTGCTTGTAATTTCCTCTTTACCCACTAGTTTTATGACTGTGTTGTTTAGCCTCCATATATTTGTGAATTTTAAAATCTTCTGACTGTTGTTTATTTCCAACTTCATTGCATTATGATACAAGAAAGTGGCTTTTAAAACATCAATATTTTTAAATTTGTAGAGACTTGCCTTACGAACTAAAATATGGTCTGTCCTAGACAATGTTCCATGAGCTCTTAAGATAAATGTGGATCTTGCTGTTTTGGGGTGTGGTGTTATATAACTGTCTGTCAAATCTACTTCATATATTGTTCAATTTAACATCTCCATTTCCTTATTTATCCTATGTTTAGATATCCTATCCACTGATGAGAGCAGTGTATTATAGAGGTATCTACTTCTTTCAGTGTTCTCAGTGTTTGCCTCATGAATTTTGGGGCACTCTGGCTTGCTGCATAAATATTTATGGTTATGTTTTCTTGATGAATTGACCCTTTTATTAATATATAGTTTCCTTCTTTGTCTCTTTTAATTGTTTTACTTTTGGAGTCTAATTTGTCTGATATTAGTATGGCTACTCCTGCTTTTTTCTGGTTGCTTTTTGCATGAAATAACTTTTTCAACCTTTCACTTGGAGCCTATGTTTGCCCTTTTAGTCTCAAGTGAGTTTCTTGTAGACAGCATGTAGATAGGTCCTGTTTTTTAATCCATTCTGCCATTCTGTGTCTTTTTATTGGATAGTTTAATCCATTAACACTTAGTGTCATTATTGTAAGCACAGTACTTCCTTCTACCATTTTGTCATTTGAATTTTATATGCCACATCTTATTTTATCTTCTATCTCCTTTTATCCTTCCTGATAATCTTCATTTCTACACTTTTCTTCAAGCCTCTCTCTCCTGTCCTTTCTGATCAGCCTATAGTACTCACTTTAGCATTTTGTGTAGCACCTGTGTCTGCAATCTCTCTCTGGGTCTTTTTGTCTGAAAATATTTTAATCTCTCCCTAATTTTTGTAGGATAGTTTTGCTGAGTATAGATTTATTTGTTGGCAGTTCTTCTCTTTCTGTATCTTAATTATAACATACCACTGTCATCTCACCTCCACGGTTCTGCAGAGAAATCTGTGCATTGTCTTATTGAGCTTCCCTTGTATATGATGGATAGCTTTTCTCTTGCTGCTTTCAGAATTCTCTGTCTTTGACATAGGACATTCTGATCAGTAAGTGTCTTGGAGTAGGTCTATTGGGATCTATTCTGTTAAGGGTATGCTGTACTTCTTGAATCTGTAATTTTCTGTCATTCATAAGAGTTGGAAAATTTTCAGTGAATATTTCTTCTATTATTTTTTCTGCCCCCTTTCCCCTCTCTTTCCCTATGGGACACCCATAACACATATATTCATTTATTTCATGTTGTCACTCAGCTCCCTAAGACCCTGCTTATATTTTTCCATTATTTCCATCATCTGTCCTTCTGTGTGTATGAATTCAACTGTCTTGTCTTCCAATTCACTGATTCTTTCTTCTGCCTGTTCAAATCTATTGTATCCTTCCATTGTCTTTTTCATCTCCTCTATTATACACTTCATTCCCATAAGTTCTGCCACTGTTTTTTCAAGTTTGTGAATTCTTATTTACGGTCATCCAGTGTCTTTCTTATAGCCTTTCATCTCTTTTGCTATTTCTTCCCTCAATTAATTGACATGACTTTTAATTGATTTAGGACATTTGTTTGAACATCTTTAGTTAGTTCTTCATTCAGTTCATTGAACTGATTTTGCATTAGTTGCCTCAACTCCTGCATCTCAATTGGACCATTAGTTTGCTCCTTTGGCTGGTCCATGTTTTTTTGTTTCTTAGTATGGCTTGTTATCTTAAGCTGTCCATGTATCTGACTTTCTTAGTTAGTTTATTCTGGTGCTTGTTTTCACTCTTTGTTTTTTTAACCTTTGGTGTTCATTTCAGCTTATTCTAGGCCTCTAACTTAGGTTCTATTTAGTTGATCAGAGTTTTTCACCTCTCATTCTTCTGTTTCTTGCCCCACCTTTTTGTGTGAAGTTCTCATCAGATATGGTCAACCTCAGTCAGGTTTTCCCAGTCCAGAGAGGCCCAGGTCTCAGGAGGAGGGTATGGAGTTTCATTGAGAATTAGATAATCCTGTGTGACCTTTAGATTCTGTGCTTTTCTTATTCTGTCCAGCAGATGGCTCTTGCCAGCCCACAGCTCCCTGACCAGTGTAAGAAACTATGGAGTCTTTAGTTCTCCCCGTGACCCTGAACCTGTCAGGGCACGGCTGACTGAAGTTGGTTTGTGAGTTCCAGCCCCTGGGGCCAGAGTTCCCTGAAACAGGGCTGCCTCTCGAGCTGGACTATGACCCCCCTTTTTGAGGGGAGATTGTGACCTTTAGTGAATTGTCTCCTCTACTACACTTACTGCTTTGTCTCTCAGAGCTCTCTTAGCTCTGCTCTTGCCTGGGCCCAAATTACAAATGTTTGATTCTTTCTGAAATAGGCTACTTAGAATAATTATTTTAAAAAAACTGAGAAAAAGATTTAAAAATTTAAAAAGGTAAAGAAAGGCCCCATATAGATTATTTAAATAAAAGTGCTTTAATTCCATCCTTGTAGTTCTGATGGGCTATTGAAATGCAAAAATATAAGTAGTTGGACAGCAACTGAGAAGCAAACTAGAAACCAGAAAAACCAGGTTTTCAGAGAAGGGCCCTGGCTTTGCATATTTGCCTGGGTTTGCATATTTGCCTGACTCTGTTTGAGCCCAGCCCTTCTCCATATTATGTTCACCCCCAACTCCAAAAGTTTCTGTTTGTTTTTCTTTGTTTCTTTTTTTCTTGCTGTTTTTATTAGCCTTATCTCCTCTCTTCCAGAGTGTCTGCTCCAAGATTCTCTAGTGTCTGGTCTCAGTTTACATATAGTTGGAGTTTTTGTTCAGTAGTCTGAGTTTGTTAATCAGTTCTGCAACTGCAGTTCTCCCTCCTTGTTGCCAGCACTGATGGCCTCCCCTTCCTTGGGAAACCAGCCACAAAACTCTGTTGTGCCTGGCAGGGAGGGTCATAGCCCCCCTGGCCACAAAACTTACAGATTTTGCTGCTCTCACCTGCTCTACATGCTGGAGGCTGTTGTGTGATGTGCATCCAAACTCAGATTCCCCTGATGTGTCCACTCCACACAGTTCCTGGCTATCTACCAGCTACCCCAGAGGAGTAACTAAGATCCACACCTCACCACTCCACCATCTTGTCCCACTCTCCCAGGCAGGGCTTTGAGTGCCTTTAATACTTTTTTAAAGCTCCTCAGCCTGATTCTTTCCAAGTGTCTTGTCTTTGACTTCACTGATTCTTTATCCGACCAGCTCCAATCTGCTCTTGAAACCCTTTGGGGATTTTTTTCCAGTTATTGTTGTCTTTAACACCAGTGGTCCTGTTTGGTTCCTTTTTAAAATTTCTATTAACTATGATTCTCATGTTGCTCATTCATTGTTTTACTCATATCCTTTACTTCTTTCCCTTTATTTTACTTCATCTCCTTGAGCTTTAAGATCATATTTTAAGAATTTGTTTGCTATGCCCACATTCTTGTCTTCTTTTGTTGGAGTTTTCTGGATTTTTATCATCTTCCTATGGTTAGGCCATCAGTTCCTGTTTCTTTGCTTTTGTACTCATTCAATGTACATTGTCCATTTTTAATATTTTAAAATGTTAACTTGGGTATTTATTCCTTAAGGTATCTATCTCTTAGTTTCTTAAGAAGCTGGTGATAATACAGAGCTTTACATGAGTTTTAGCTCTACCATCAGGAAGTCCAGTCCAGGCAAATGAAAAGTGCAAGATTTTCATGTCTTTCTGGACTTCTGTCTTGTCCTGGGTTTTACTTGCTTGTTGTTTTGGAGTTCCTCTGATTAGATGAGTTTCACCATCCCTCCATTTCCTTGGAGACAGACATCCCTCTTCTACATATTTGATGCTGACAGGACTTTGCCCCAGACTGTCTGCCCCTATTATTTCTTACACTTCTTTCATTGCTTCCATCTGATTATACCTGGATGGACCATTCTTTGAGGAAAGGCATGCCTGAAAAGTCTTTACAATGACAATCTTTCCTAGCCAAAACTTGGTCAGGGTACCATGAAAGGGGCACTCCAAAATTCTCTGAGGTGGATATCAGGAAGGGCATCAAATCATCTTCCATGGCTTCCCAAACCTGTGATTCCTTGGCTTGGGCAGCAAATTCAGCCCTTCAACTAACTGTCCTCCACAGTCCTAAGGAAGCATAGCATTTTCCAGATTTCTCTGCCCTGTCCAGAGTGGGCTGAAGCAGTGGATGCTTTTGCCTTTATCCAGAGCAGATTGAAACAATGGCCACCTTCAGAGCCATTCCCCTAGTGATCTGACATTTCTAATCAAAAACTATTCTCAGCTTTTTGCTAAGTCGACCCCTGGTCTTGGAGAAAAGCACTGCTATGTCCCTTTCTCTCACTTGGAAGCTACACAGGGGCTGGATCCCAAGGCTGCATGCCTGTAGAATGGGGTATAGGCACTTGTAACCTCTGTGAAAAAAGATAAATTTCCTGTTGTTCACTGCAATTTATCATCCACTTCCACTCTTCCCTGTATGCTTTACAGTGTTCTTCTGGCCTCAAGAATTTCAAAATCATTGTTTCAGACTGTTCCCATCTGTTTAATAGCTATTCTGATGGAAAGCCTGAGTCGTGATCTCCCTACTCCACCATATTCACACAATCCTTATGTAGTCCTTTTAATTTTCACTGTGGGTTTTTAAAATGGAAGTTATATAAGGTATTTTATGGAAATTATAAGAATATTCTCTATTCTTAGTTTCTCTACACTTAAGACTTAAAAATGATAAATTTAATTTTAAGCATTTCAAAGTACTGTACCTAGAAAGATTTCTATCTCAATGCAAACAATATATTGTTTAAAGGTACATATGTTTTGAAATATTTTTATGAACAAATGTAAATATATTGAAAGATATATACTATGCTCTTGCTATTGCTTAGCTAGGGAGGATGAGTTGGAGCCAAGAGGAAATGATTTTTGCTTTTACATTTATGCATCTCTGTATTAATTTTGTCTCTTGTAATTTGAGAAACAACAAATAAAACAAATGTAAAGAAAATGGTAATAACCACACCCTTTGTCCTGATTGGGCCTGTGCAGTAATAGAGTAAAATTTTCCTAACCTGCATCTTCTTAACAATTGTACTTACCAACATTCTCCTTTCTCTCTTTAAGATCTAGCAATATTTATGACACACTGATATATGAAGTAAATAGGCTTTTCTGTATGATTGCCTACAGAATTCTATTCTTAACAAATGAGTTATATGCTTAAGAAAAGTTTTTGTCCCCCAGCTGCTAAAATAAGTACCATACATTGGTTAAGTTTAAACAATGAGAATTTATTGGCTTATGGTTTTGAGGCTAGGAGGAATCCAAATCAGGATGTCAGCAAGGCTATGCTTTCTATCCAAAGACTGTGACATTCTGAAGCTGGCTACCAGTGAACCTTGTTGCTTGCCTTTTTTCACATGGTAATGTACATGGCAGTAACTTCTTTGTCTTCCTAGATTCCATTGACTTCCTGATTCCAAGATTTTCCACTTGGCTTTGTCTATGTAGCTTTCTCTATAGGGTTTCCAATAGTAGGGTTAAGACCCATCCTTATTCAATTGGCCACACATTAATTAAGTTACCTTCAACAAAAGCTACTATTTACAATTGGTTTACACACACAGGAATTGCAATTACAATCTAGAATATATTTTTTCTGTGATACAGAACTCAATTTGCCACATCAAGAATCAGTTATCTCACAAGGTCTTTCCACAGTGCAGTTGTCAGGCAAGCAAAGCATGACAGTGTTCACATAGGCTTTCCCCTCTCTCCTCGGCATCTAGTGCTCCAAAGTGAAAATGTCTGCAAGTGCTTTCCACAATAATAACTGCACTATTTTTCTACATTTTGTTAGATGTGTACTTGACCATGTGACAAAATTAAGTTAAATGCAGAATTTATTGGGACTAATTGCAGCTAGACTCTTTGAATTTGGCTGCTGAAATTTAAGACAGGATAATGAATAACCAAATACATTACCTAGAATGAGATCATTTACAATTCAAAACAAGTATTTTGTTTTGGATCTTGGTAGATAATTAGATAACACATAAATTGGCCAACTTGAAAAATGGTGCAATAGGTAACTTTCATCTGAGGAATATATTTTAGAGAATCATTGAAATTCAAAGAGAGAAGTCCAAACATCAAACTGGAAAATCTAACAGATTTTAATATTTTGCATCATTTTTGTGTTATTATAATTTTAAATATCCCTTCCTTGTAGTTCTGAAAAGTCAGTGTTTAAAATACACACTTTTCCCTCAAGAGTAATAAAAGCAAATAAGTTGTTAAAAAGGTTTTAGGTAGCAAACAAACTTGACATTTTTTTCATAAATATGTAGGTGTAGTGCCAAGCATTGATGAAAAATGTGTGCCTATTGGAGAGAAGAACTATTGTGTTAATATATTTGACTTCTGGCTTTTTGAAAATTTGAGTAAGAAAATAATTGTGCCTTAATTTTAAAGCTCAAATCATTTTGAAGTTTGATACTACTCACCAAAACAGAAATAAAATCCTATTTACTTAATTATGTCCTGTAAAGTTCTAACAAATCTGATATAAAGTCACAATTTTTCCTTTCAGGATGAAGATGAATGGAAGTGCTCATATACTGTATTTCAGCTTATGCTGGGTCTTGACATGAATATGGATATTATCAGGCAACTCATTGGGAATGGCAAGCTATTCAAGTAGGCTTGAGGTGTGAACCAGGATATCAGTGTTGACCATGATTTCTGTTTAAAATCCTGGTCCTTGAGGCCTTTGAACTAATAGACTGCCAAACATTCTTTGGACTATCCATTGGGAAAAGTTAAGTAACAGGGAAATAATAAGAAATACATTGTTCCTTAAATGAGAATTGAATGGAAGGCCTCCAGAGCTCAGTTACAGTAACATGACAGTGCTGATTACTTTTAACCCCAGGGAGTATCACAGACCAAAGGAGTTTGAAGCTACATCACTCAGAATCTAGAAGGTACAATTTGTTACTAGGTCCTGTCCTATGAAACATCTCCATTTAAGCTTGCTAACTTGCTTTATACCCATGTGCTTTAAATTCCACACATATTTCTTGAGTGTGGCCACCATTCTTGGTTTTGGAGATACATCAATGAACAACAAAGGCAATGACTCTTGCTCTTACAGGTCTTATATTTTAATACAAGAGACAAACATTAAACAGTAAAAATAATGGGGGTATTATGCAAGCCAATATTGGGGGGAGGAACATTCCAGGCAGAGATAGTAGCTTGTATAAATTTCTAATGATAGGGGTGTATTTGGCATCTTTGAGTAGTGTGGCTGGAGAAGTGTGTGTAAGAAGGAAAGTGGTAGCAGATGAAGTAAGAAAGGAATGAGATGAATAGGGGTCAGTAGATCATGAGTACCTTGGAGACTGTTGCAAGATCTTGGAAATTTCCTCTGAGTAAAAATGGTTTTGAGCAGAGGAATGACTTGATCTGACCTATTAAGATCATCTTAACTGCTGTGTGAAGAACAGTACACTGTAGGGGAATAGGGTTAGAAGGAATAAAGAAAGTTAGGAGGTATTCAAGTGAAAGCTGATGGTGGTTCAGATCAGGTGGAAGCAATGGAAGTGATGAAAAATGTTTGAATTCAATATATGTTGAAGGTACAAGTAGCATGATTTTCTACTGAGCTCCAAATGGATGTAAAAAAATGAGTCAAAGATGACTAAAATTTGTTTGGCCCAAGCCATGGGAAGGATGAAGTCACCATAAAGTAAAATGTGGAAGGTTGTGGGTGAAGTCGGCTATGAAGTAAAAAAGACCAGGAGTGCATGTTTGGAAATGTTAATTTTGAGATGTCTATTAGACATAAAATGAATACTATTACTTTGATAGAAAGAATAAGTTCATTATATATTTAATCAAATTTGTTTTTCTATAGAAACTCATTTTTGAAACTAATTCAGACATTATTGTAAATATAATTTGATATTGTAGTATTGCTTTAGATACAATTTATTTTTAGTACATATCTAGGACATTTTAAACCATAGCATTACAACTTTTTCCCAATTCAGAGGAGGTAATAGGGAGTATAGATAATTATGTGGTGTTTTATTAAGCATTTGGAAACACTTATAAATTTCAAAAGATAATCTACAGCCTCTGAACTATTGAATTAATCTCCAGAAAATATTTTTATTGGCTTGGAAGTTGTGAATTAAACAAGGTGTCCTTTTGAGTATTTCATTGCTATTTTTGTAAGTTTGGAATAAACCATCTTCTATTGTGCAACTACTGAAAAATATAATTTGACATGTTTTATATGAAGATCACAGTGGTATTTACAGATGAACTTGATCTCTTCTAATTCTATTAAACCACAACCTGCCAAAGAGCTATAAAGTCTAATTAATCATTTTGTCAGGTTTGCTTTCTGAAGTTAGTCAATATAAATTTGAATAAATAGGAGCAGTTGACCCAGGAAACTTTGAATATTCTGAATAGAGATGCAGCAGCTATAAAATATTGTACCCGCAATCTATTAATATAGCAACACATCCATCACCCTGTCAGACACCCATCCTGTTTCATGGAACATATGCTCTACCATTTTAAATATTCCAGTAGTAAAGACTGGGTAAATTTATTTTCAAAGAATGTTTTTCATGTTTTGATGTTATAATATGCAAAATTAGATTAAGGTAAACATCTTTTACTTAGAATTTTTGTAGGTGATATTGTTTGGTGATTTATCACATCAAACTGGATCAAAATGTCACATTACTTCAAAGTAATGAAAAATGATTGATGATACTCAAGGAGTATCATCCCATAATGAGATGTGTCAGCATTTTTATTGGTCACTTTCAAGGAGCACTTATTTGGTAAGCATGCTTGGAGGAATAAAAAGATATGTGTGCAGTTCAAAGTGAGTTTACACAAGAAAAGCCAATATATGCCTTATTTAAGCATTACCAGAATTTGAATTAGCTATCTTGCACTACTTGTTATGTGTGTAATTAACTCAAACTCTACCATCCTAGGCTTCTCTTCCTGATGTTCTATCCCATACTACATGGTATACATTCAGAGCAAGGAATAAAAGCCAGCTACACTGGGTAGACAACCAATGTATAAAGAAAAGAATAGGCTTTCAAACTTGACCCTTGAGTAGTGCAATAATTTGGCTTTAGAATGTTGTAATTATTCTAAGGATTTCCCTGAGACCAATAATGAGTCCTACTTTTGTAATCACTTATTAAACTGTAGCACTAAGTATTGAAAACTGATGACTTTTTCTATAGGGCCACAACCCAAGTAAACACATGAATTAACCTTCTTTATCATCTTCTTTATACATCTTCTTTCTAGGATATGAGCCCACTCTGGTCTGGGAAAACCTGATTGGGGTAACCAAGGAAACCATGCCTAGACAACAGAAAACTACAACCTACACTAAGAAAAATGAAGTTATGGCCCAGTCAAAGGAACAAACTTACACTTCAACTGAGATATGGGAATTGAAACAACAAATAATAAGTCAATTAAAAAAGTTTAGGGATGATACAGTGAAAGAGATGAACTGTATAATGAAAACACTTGATGTACATAAGGTAGAAATTGAAAGTTTGAAAAACCAACTGGCAGAATCTATGGAAATGAAAGGCACAACACAAGATATGAAAGACACAATGGAAACACACAACAGCATATTTCAAGAGGCAGAAGAAAACACTCAGGAACTGGAGAACAAGACACCTGAAAGCCTACACACAAAAGAACAGATAGAGAAAAGAATGGAAAAATATAAGCAATGTCTCTGGGAACTTAAGAACAAAATGAAAAGCAAGAATGTACATGTCATTGGTGTCCCAGAAGGAGGAGAGAAGGGAAAAGGGGCATAAGCAATAATAGAGGAAATAATCAATGAAAATTTCCCATCTCTTATGACAGACATAAAATTATGGATCCAAGAAGCGCAGCATACCCCAAACAGAATAGATCTGAATAGGCCTATGCCAAGACACTTAATAATCAGATTATCAAACATCAAAGATAAAGGGAGAATCCTGATAGCAGGGAGAGAAAAGGGATCCATCACATACAAAGGAAACTTGATAAGACTATGTGCAGTTTTCTCAATGGAAACCATGGAGGCAAGAAGGAAGTGGGGTGATATATTTAAGAGACTGAAAGAGAAAAACCACCAACCAAGAATTGTATATCTGGCAAAACTATCCTTCAAATATGAAGGAGAGCTTAAATATTCTTGACAAACAGACAATGACAGAAGTTCTGAACAAGATACCTGCTCTACAGGGAACACTAAAGGAAGCACTGCAGACAGAAAGGAAAAGACAGGCGTGAGAGGTTTGGAAAACAAATTTTGGAGATAGTAGCACAGCAATGGAAGTACACTTAAAGATGACTGTGAAAATGTTTGAAAGAGGGAGGCTGGGACCATGTGGGACACCAGAACAAAACATGAATGATAAAGACTAGGACTGGGTAACTCATGGGAACCTAGGGTGCTCAATGACTGTAATGAAAGGTACAAATATGTTTTTACATGAGGTAGAACAAATGAATGTCAACCTTGCAGGGTGTTAAAAATGGGGTGAGATTGGGGGAAAATAAAATCAATGCAAACTAGAGACTATAATTAACAGAAACATTGTATTATGCTTCTTTAATATAACAAAGGCAATACACCAAAACTAAATACATACGGGGGCTGGGGAATAGAGGAAGGGTATGGGACTCCTGGCATTGGTGATGTTGTCTGACTGTTTGTTCTACTTTAGGTTAATGTTGTCTTTCCTTTTGTCACTTTCTAGCTATCAAGTTTTGTTTTTATTTGTTTGTTTTCTCTCCTTCTCTTTTCTTTTTCTTTTGCCCCTCTGCCTTCTTTGACTTTTCCTCCATCTTTGTGGAAGAAATGGAGATGTCCTTATATAGATAGTGGTGATGGTGCTGAATACATAAATATGTGATGATACAGGGAACCAACAATTGTCTACTTAGGATAGAATATATGGTGTGTGAACAAAACCATCTTAAAAGAAATGAGCTGATGAAGAAATCTTGAGGGCACTATATTGAGTGAAATAAGACAGACACATAAAGGCAAATATTGCAGGGTCTCACTGATATGAACTAATTATAACATGTAAACTCATGGATGTGAAATATAAGTTACCAGGATATAGAATAGGCTAAAGAATGGGGAGTAGTTGCTTATTATGAGCAGAATGTTCAACTAGGGTAAACATAAATGTTTGGAAATGGACAGGGGTGATGGTAGCAGGTTGGGTTGTGAGAATAACTAACAGTGCTGAAAGGTGTGTGAAGGTGGTTGAAAGGATAAGCTCAGAGTTACACATGTAACCAGAAGGAAAGTTGGAGGTTAAAAGATGGGAATGTATAAAGCAGTGAATCTTGTCATGGACAGTGTCCATGATTAACTATACAAATATTAGAAATCTCTCACAAACTAGAAAAAAAAAGGTATGACACTATAACTAGAAGTTAATAATAGAGCGGCATATGGGGAAAATATATACCTATTGCAAACTATATACTACAGTTATTAGAATGTTAATAGTATTTTAACATTCTTTCAACAGTAACAAATGTACTATACCAAAACTATGAATCAGTAATGGAGGGGGGCATGGTTAGGGGTATGGGAGGATCTGAGTTTACTTTTTTTTGTCTTTATTACTTTTCTGGAGTAATGAAAATATTCTAAAAATTGAAAAAAAATTAATTGTGTTGATGGATGCACAGCTGTATGATGGTACCATGGGCAACTGATTGTATACTTTTGATCTTTGGATAGTTGTATATTATGTGAAAAATCTCAATAAATATATATATATATATATGTCTTCATATGTGAATTCTACCAAGCATTCCAGGAAGAATTATTACCAATCCTTCTCAACGTCTTCAAAAAATTGAAGAAGAGGGAATGTAACCTAATTCATTCTATGAAGTCAACATCACCCCAATACCTATGCCAGACAATGATACTTTAAGAAAAGAAAATTATGGGCCAATTCCTTTAATGAATATAGGTGAAAAATTCCTCAACATAATACTTGCAAATCTAATCCAGCAGCACATTAAAATAATTATACACCAGGAGCAAGTGGGTTTTATTCCAGGTATGCAGGAGTAGTTTAAAAAAAGAAAATAAAATAAGGTAATACACCATATCAACAAATTAAAGGGGAAAACTTCAGGACCATTTTGACTGATGCACAAAAGACATTTGACAAAACTCTGCATCCTTTCTTGATTAAAAATCACTTTGATAGGAATAAAAGGAAAGTTTTTCAACTTGATAAATGGCATGTATGAAAAACCCATGGCTAACATACTCTACACTGAAGGACTGAAAGACTTCCCTCTAAATTGTGGACCAAGAAAAGGATGCTCACTGTCAATATTCTTATTCAACATTGTGATATAAGTTCTAGCTAGAGCAATTATGCAAGAAAAGAAATAAAATGCATCCAAATTGTTGTTAGAATTAAAACTTTCACTAACTGCTAATGACATGAATTTATATGTAGAAAGTCCCTATGAATTTACAACAAAACTACTAGAAATAAACAAGTTCAGCAAAGTGGCAAGATACAAGTTCAATGTGCAAAAATCTGTGGTGTTTCTATATGCTAGTAATGAGCAATCTTATGAGGAAATGTAGAAAAAATCTCATTTACAATAACATCCAAAAGAATCAAATATTGAGGAATAAAGTTAACCAAGGGCATAAAGGACATACAGAAAACTACAAAATATTGCTAAAAAAAAAATCAAGGAAGACCTAAATAAATGGATAGATATATCATGTTCATGGATTGGAGGACTACATATTAAATTATAGTAAAAAATCAACTCTACCCAAATTGATTTACAGATTCAACACAATACCAACCAAGATCCCAAAAACTTATTTGCAGAAATAGAAAAACCAATAAACAAATTCATTTGGAAATGCAGGGCACCCAGAATAGCTGAAAACACATTGACAAAGAAAAATGAAGATGGAATCATGTTTCTCACCAGAAGGAAAGCTTGTGGATAAATCTGAGACTGCATAACTTAGCAAAACATAGACTGTATAACTTAGCAATGATGGTTGTTAATTTTGTAAATATAAGAACATTCTTACATGAACTAGAACAAATGTACCTCACTATTACATAGTGTTAGTAATAGGGTGTTATGGGGAAAATAACATTAATGTAAGGTCTATAGGTAAGAGTAATATTGTAATGTTTTCATTAATTGTAACAAAGGCACTACATGAAAGCTAAATGTCAATAATAGGGGGATATATGGCATATGGGATTCTTTTCTTTGGAAGAAATGAGAATGTTCTCCTATTGACTGTTGTGGTGAATGCATAACTATGTGATTACACCAAGAGCCATTGATTTTACCCTAAGGACAGATTGCATCATATGTGAATAAAACTGTTAAGAAAACTACAATGAGGTACTTTTTCACACACATTAGAATAGTTGCTGTTAAAAATCATATATCAGCAATTGTTGGAGAGTATGCGGGGAACTAGAGACACTCATTGTTTGCAGGTGTAATGTGAAATGATCAGCCACTGTGGAAGAGAGTTTTGTGGTTATTCATAAAGCTAAGTATAGGACTACTGTATGACCCACTAACTCCACTTCTAGACACATATCCAAAGGAAATGAAAACAGAGATTTGAACAGATATTTTCATACTGATGTTCTTAGGATTATTCACAATTGCCAAAAATGGAAGAAACCCAAGTGTCCATCTGATGAACAGATAATCACAATGTTGCAAACACATACAATGTTATATTTTTCAGCCATACAAGGGGACAAATTCCTGATACATTTGAAAATATAGATAAACCTTGAAGACCTCATGTTGTGTGAAATAAGCCAGGCACAAAAGGAAAAATATTTTATGATCTCACTGATTTGAAACAATTAGAATAAGCAAGCTCATAGAGTCAGAATCTTGAAGATAGTTATGTCTGTTTGAAACTGTTATGTACTCTAGAAATGCCATGACCTTTTAATACAATCTTGTGAATGCAGACTTACTGCAAGTGGTATCATTTGATTAGGTTGTTTCCATGGAGATATGACACATAGAACTGTAGGTGAGACTTTTTGATTAGATTATTTACATGGAGATATGACCCTCTCATTCAAGGTGGGTCTCAATGAGTTTACTGGAGTCCTTAAGAGAGGTCAGGGAGAGAGAGAGAGAGGGAGAGCTCAGAGCCAAAAAGGATCCAGACACTTGGAGATGCAAAGAGAAAAACATCTGGAGATGCTAAGCTAAGGGATGAAACCCAGAGACTGTCCCAGAGAAGCTACTTGAGAGCCCAGAGATGCTTAAAGAGAAAGCCACTGGAATCAGAAGCTAAAAGCAATGCAACCCAGGAGCAAAGGATCAGCAGATACCAGCCTTCCCAGTGGACAGAGATGTTCCAGATGCCATTAGCCTTCCTTCAGTAAAGGTATACTCTTCTTGATGCCTTATTTTGGATGCTTTTATGGCCTTAGAACTGTAAATTTGTAACATAATAAATCCCCTTTACAAAATCCAATCCATTTCTAGTATATTGCATTCCAGAAGCTTTAGCAAACCAGAACAATTTATTACCAGGGGACAGGCTGAGGAAAGAGAATGGTTATTTCAGGCTTATAATGTACAGGGTTCCTATATAGAATGATAGAATTTTTTTGGTAATGGATGGTGGTGATGGTGGCACAAGTTTGTGAACACAATTAACAGCAGTAAACTATACACCTAATGCAATTAAAGGTGGAAATGTTAGATTGTGTAAATGGTAAATGAATCAAAATTAAAAAATAATCCATGGAACAAGACTATATAATGGGCCTATGTTTAAACATAAGTTAAACTACGGACTTTAATAGTGCAATTATAAAATTGTGCTGTCATCATTTGTAACAAATATTTCCACACCAATGTAAGGTGCAGGTAGAGTGTGGTATATGGGAATCCTGCATTTTATGCATGGTTTTTCTTTAAATCCACTTCTCTAATAAAGAAAAATAATTTTAAAATTTTAGCCATAGAAATGTATCTTTTGTGGCTATCATTGCCATTGCAGTCATTAGCTGTATATTGACCTCCACACTTTATACACTATTTTTAATAAAATAATGTGAATATTTTTGTCTTTATTACTCATCTGCTCATATATGGGAAAAAGGGAGTCTGTGTTGTAAGAGCTTACAATCTAAGAAACAAGGTTTCCACAATCAAACAGTCACACGGTAAAAGCTATAGAGTTGTACAATCATAACCAATAATAAAGTCAACTTGATTACAGTTAAACAGATTCAGATATTTCTATCTAGCTGTTCTAATACACTAGAAAACAAAAAGGAATGTCTATATAATGCTTAAGAATAACCTCAAGAAGGACCTCACTAAAATATTTGAAATTTCTTAGCCATTGAAACTTTATTTTGTTTCATTTATTTTCCCCTTTTGGTCAAGAACACATACTCTTTTTGATGATGGCCAGCCATTCTAATGGAGGGGTGTGGATAAGGAGTATGGGATGTGTTGGGTATTCTTTTTATTTTTATGTTTTCTTTGTTTTGGAGTGATGAAAATGTCCTAAAATTGATTGTGGTGATGAATGCACAACTATGTGATGATAATTGAGCAATTGATTGTATACTTTGGATGAATTACATGGTGTGTGACTATATCTCAATAAAATTGCATTAAAAAGAAGACATTCTCAATCCCACAATGACAGGGCCAGGCTCATCTCTGGGAGTCATGTCCTACATTTCAGGGAGACTTACACCCCTGGAAGTCATGTCCCACATAGGTGAGGAGGGGAGTGAGTTTATTTGCAGAGTTAGCTGTGAGAGAGAGGCCATAGCTGAGCAACAAAATGGGTTCTCTGCTGGAGACCCTTAGACATAATTTTAAGTAGGTTTAGTTTCTCCTTTGTGGGAATCAGTTTCATAAGGGCAAGCTCCAAGATCAAGGGCACAACATATTAAATTGGGAATCCCTAATGATTGTGAGAATATCAATAATTTCCCAAGTGGGGAAGTTTAATATCTCCAAATTTTCCCCACTCCCTCCAGTGGATTTTGCATATGTTTTTATTTTCTGCCCAAAATACCCTGGGGTGTATCAGGGTATTATATTATCTTGTATATAATTCCAAGACCTAATTCCTTATTCTAGGTTCCATGTAATTTTGTTGTTTAAATGAACTGACTGTACAGGTTAAATTAGATAGTGTTCTACAGAGAATATATATTTTGTACCAAATAAACCTCCCTTAAACAACAGTTAACACTCAGGAATGGATGTGAGTGTAGTAAGAGCTTACAATTCAGGAAAATTTGCAATAAGCATTATTGAACATTCTGCACTCCTGCATCCACATTGTTGCATGTGTCATGACTTATTTCTGTCTTAATGGTGCCTAATAGTTCATCATATGTATATACCAGAGTGTGTTTACCCACTCATCTATTGATTAACATTTGGGCTGATTCCATGTCTTGGCAATCATGAACAATGATGCTATAATCGTTGGTGTACAAGTGTCCATGCCTGTCCTAGCCTTTATTTCTTCTGTGTATGTAACTAGTAGTGGGATTGCTGGATCATACAGCAATTCTATACTTAGTTTTCTGCCTTCCAGAATGGTTGCACCACCAAAAGTGAATAAGTATACCTGTTTCTCTGCATCCACTCCAACACTCACAGTTTTCTTGTTTTGTTTTTTTTTTTTTTTTTTTTTTGATAATGGCCATTGCAGTAGGTGTAAGATGATATCATATTTTGGTTTTGATTTGCAATTCCCTAATAGCCAAGGAAGTTGAGCACCTTTTCACATGCATTTGAGTCATTTGTATTTCCTCTTCAGAAAAATGTCCATGATTTTGACCATTTTTAAATTGGGTTGTATATTAGTTAGGGCTCTCTAGGGAAACAGTATCAACAGGAAATATCTATAAATATAAGATTTCATAACAGGGTCTCATGCAAAGTAGGGTGTCCATGACTCAAAATTCCATAGGGCAAGCAGCAAACTGGCAGCTCTGCTGAAGTTGTACAATGAACTCCTCAGGCAGTGAACTGGCAACTCCAATGAAGGTATGCAACAAACTCCTCAGGAAATGCTTTGCTGGCTAGCTGAAGAAGAAATGAAGCTCCTCTATCTTTCTCACTTAAAAGGCTTCAACTGATTGAATTCTCTCATTATGGAAGACACACTCTTCATTGATCTAATCAGCCAACCAATGATTTAATAAACCAGCCTTCTGGTTTATTAGCCAGCCACAAATGTCCTTGCAGTAATGATTAGTCCAATGCTTGCTTGACCAGACACCTGGACACCATCACCTGGCTAAGTTGATACATGAACCTAACCATCACAGTCCACCCCTTGTCAAACTGGCAGTTAAACACATCACCTTAAACCATACTTTATCTCTAAGTAGAGAACAATAACAGACATATATTTCACCTAACAATATACTACTGTCCTGTGTACAACCAGAAATGCACTAAATCTCTCCAGAATAGAGTGCAAGTCCTTGGGTGACATTAACCCTTAAAATTGATTTCCTTTAACTTAAATACTGCAAAATGAACAATACAGCTCATGTCATATGATAAGGGAATAAGAAGAGAAAGCAAAGATATTTGCTTTACAGACAAATAACAACATACTCACAACAAAGCAAGGAGGAAATGCTCATGTCATCATAGTCCTCATTTCTGTAACAGGTCACATGATTGTAGTTCATATTTATCACTACATTCTCCCACTATCCTTTCCATGTTACATTTTCCCTCAGCAAGTACTTCAGCTGACCATGGTTATTTGCCTGGTGGTGTGATCCAAACTTCATTCCTAAAGTTTCTTGGCCATTGGTAGTCCTGCTTGTATTGGGTTGTTGCAATTTTCTATTGACATTAATCACTGGGCAAGGTAGCACTGAGAGGCCCCTAGGGGAACTCCCATATTCCAGGAAAACTCTTCTTTACCTCTATTGTTTACTTGCAGTACTATTTTCCCTTGATAATCAGGATCAATCACCCTAGCCAGTACAGTAATCCCCTTCCTTTCCTGTTGATTCAGAGGCATAAGGGGCCTAAAGTGGCCAAGTGGCAGTCAACTTCCAGTTCAATGGAATTATTGTTGTGTTTCCTGGGAAGGCACTCCTTCTAATGGAACTAAGACTTGTAAACCAGCAGAACTTAAGCTTGCAGGGACAGGAAGCAAAAATTTTCCTAGTGGATCACTAGGAATGATATTGAGTGGTGCCTCTCCTGTTTCTATCCCTTGATTCCTGGACCTGTGAACCCTGGGATAAACAGCACCATAGAGTGGAGGCTGATTCAGGGCATGCACAGCCTCCTGGAGAACACTGCTCCATCCTGGAAAGGTATTGTCACCTAGTTTGCACCATAATTGAGTCTTCAACAGGTCGTTCCACTGTTCTATCAACCTAGCTGCCTCTGGATGATGGGGAACATGGTAAGACCAGAGAATTCCATAAGCATGTGCACATTTCATCACTTCATATGCTGTGAAGTGGGTTACTTGGTCAGAAGCAATGCTGTGTGGAATACCATGATGGTGGATAAGGCATTCCATAAGTCCATGGATGGTAGTTTTGACAGAAGCATTGCATGCAGGGAAGGCAAACAAACCCATATCCAGAGTGTGTCTATTCCAGTAAGACACCAGGTAGCAGGTTCATCACCTCAGGGAATGGTGCCATATTGGGGACTGAGTGTGTGTCTCTGCTGCTGGTAGATTGGATACTCAGCAGTGACTGTGGCCGGATCGACCTTGGTGAGTGGAAGTCCACATTGCTAAGCCCATGCATAACCTCCATACCAACCACAATGACCTCTTTGTTCATGAGCCCATTGGGCAATAACAGCAGTGGCTGGGGAAAGAGGTGATTGGTATCCACCAAGTGGGTCATCTTATCCAGATGATTATTAAAACTTTTACTGTTGAAGTCTCCCTCTGGTGAGCATTCACAGGGGACATAAATATCTTCATGTTTTTTGCTCACTCAGAATGGTCTATCCACATAACTTTTCCCCAGATTTCTTTGTCACCAATTTTCCAATCGCGTTCCTTCCAAGTCCATGTCCATCCAGACAAACCATTAGCAACAGCCCAGGAATCAGTATACAAATGCACCTCTGGCCAGTTCTCCCTCAAAGCAAAGTGAACAACCAGGAACATTGCTTGAAGTTTCATCCACTGGGAAGATTTCCCCTCACCACTGTTTTTCAGGGAAATCCCAGAAAGGGGCTGCAGCGCTGCAGCTGTCCACTTTTGGATGGTACCTGCATATCCTACAGAACCATATGTAAACCAGGCCTGAGTTTTCTCTTCCTCAGTCAACTGATTGCAAGGAACTCCCCAAGATGCCATAACAGTTGACAGAAAGAGAAGGTAATGTGACAGGAAAGGGGGCCATGGGCATTTGAGTCACTTTCTCATGTAACTTACGTGTGCCTTCAGGAATTGTTTGAGCTCTATCTCATATGTACCATTTCCATTTTATGATGAGTGCTGCTGTGCACACCCAAATTTATTGCTTGGTGGGTCAGACAATACCCAACTCATACTAGGTAACTCAGGTCTCATGGTAACTTGGTGGCCCATGGTTATGCACACTGAATAAACTAAGGCCCAATAGCAGGCCAAAAGCTGTTTCTCAAATGGTGAGTAGTTATCTGCAGAAGAGAGTAGGGCTTTACTCCAAAATCCTAAGGGTCTACATTGTGATTCTCCCATAGGAGCCTGCCAGAGGATCCAAACAGGCACTTTCTTTGCCACTGACACTTTCAGCACCACTGTATCAGCTGGATTATATGGCCTAATTGGCAGAGCAGCTTGCACAGAAGCCTGGACCTGTCACAGATCCTCATCTTCTTCTAGTCCCCACTCAAAACTAGATGCTTTTCTGGTCACTTGGTAAATTGGCCAGAGTAGCACACCCAAATAAAGAATATGCTGTCTCCAAAATCCAAAGATGCCAGCTAAGTGATGTGCCTCTTTTTTGTTTGTAGGGGGAGCCAGATGCACCACCTTATCCTTCACATTAGAAGGGATACCTTGACATGCCCCACACCACTGGACACCTAGAAATTTTACTGAGGTGGAAGGCCCCTGTATTTTTGTTGGATTTCTTTCCCATACTCTGACACACAAATATCTTACCAACAAATATAGAGTAGTTGCTACTTCTTGTGCACTATGTCCAATCAACAAGCTATCATCAATATAATGGACCAGTGTGATGTCTTGTGGGATGGAGAAACAATCAAGATCCATGCATTCAGTGACACAGGGCTGAAGAGTTGATATAACCCTTAGGTAGAACAGTGTATACTTCTGGACTTGCTAGCTGAATGCAAACTGTTTCTGGCAGTCCTTACTAACAGCTATTGAGTAAAAAGCATTTGCCCCATTAATAGCTGCATACCAGGTACCAGGAGATGTGCTGATTTGCTCAAGTAATGATACCACATCTGGATTAGCAGCTACAATTAGAGTCACCACCTGTTTAAGCTTATGATAATTCACTGTCATCCTCCAAGACCCATCTGTTCTCTGCACAGGCCAAACAGGAGAGTTGGATGGGGATGTGGTGTGAAACAAATGCCCTGCATCCTTCAAGCCCTTAAGAGTGTAGTCTCTTCAATCCCTGCAGAAATCCAGAATTGCTTCTGTTTTACTATTTTGCTAGGCAGGAGCAGTTCCAGTGGCTTCCCCTTGGCCTTTCCCTCCATAATAGCCTTCACGCCATGAGTCACGGAAACAATGTGAGGATTCTGCCAATTGCTGAGCATGTTTATTACAACTACGCATTCTGGAACTGCAGAAATAACCACAGAATGGGTCCAGGGACCCACTGGACCACTGTGAGATGGACCTGAGTCAAAAGTCCATCAATCACCTGAACTCCATAAGCCCCAACACTGACTGGTGGACCAGAGTGATGTTTTGGGTCTCCTGGAATTGTCACTTCTGAACCAGTGTCTAATACTCCCTGAAATATCTGATCATTTCCTTTTCCCCAATGCACAGTTACCCTGGTAAAAGGCTCTAGGTCCCCCTGGGGAAGGCTGGGAGGAAGATTAACAGTATAAATTTTGGGCAGTTTAACAGGGTCCTTCTCCATGTGTACCTGGCCTTCTCTTCATTCAAGGGGCTCTGGATCTGTAAACTGTCTCAAGTCTGGGAATTTATTAAGTGGCCACGACTCTTTGTTTTCGTAATTCAAGGTAGACTTTTTCTCACTTGACCTAGAATTCTTCTGCTTACACATCTGAAACAAGAATTCAGTAGACTGACCATCTATGTTACTGTTAGGTACTCCATGATCTACTAGCCAACATCATAAGTCTCTGGGAGTCAGATTATTTTGACTGCTGCCCTGAGCCTGTTTTCCATTATAGTAGCCACACCCGCCCTGTCTTTGATGAATAACTGCTGTCACATGGCTTCTGCCAACTCGGGATCCAATTATCCACATTGTGTTCAGGATTCCAGTTCAGTGACACAAGTTCCAACAGTAATATCTGACCTACAGAGAAGGGCAACTTCAGAGCTCTCCAGGGATGATACAGCTAGTCTCACAAATTTATTCCTAACAGTCTTAGTAAAAGGTGTGTCCTCTGGACAGCCCAGTCATGTGACAGCAGACCTTCCATGATAAATCTACTCTAACATTCCAATCTCTCTAAGATTTGAATCCAATCCTCTACATTATACTAGGGCAGTTCTAGCATTTCAACCTCAGGTAATGTAGGCCACATTTTGATCCATGTTTCAGCCAACCACCCAAACTGTTAATGCCCTTTCTAATCCCTTCAGCTAGAACACTGAATGCAGAATCTCTGTTTAGTGGGCCCATATCAATAAATTCAGCCTGATTCAAATTTATATTCCTTCCACCATTATCCCACACCCTTAATATCCATTCCCAAACATATTGCCCTGATTTCTGTCTGTGTAAATTGGAAAACTCATACAGTTCTTTTGGAGTATAGTGTATGTCCTCATCAGTCACACTTTGTACCTCACCCTTCAGGGCCTGTTGGGACTTTAGTCTACTTATAGGTATTGATGCAAAGACTGGTGTTGGGGGTGGGTCATGAAAAGGATTAGAAGTATCCCTCAAGCCATTTACCTCAGGACATTCTGTTGCAGTTTCATCTGATGAAACAGGATTAATCTCTCCAGACACTGGAGTGAAGGCTGCTTCCTCAGGGGGAAGTGATTAAAGATTTAACAGGCACTGAAGAGTTAATCTCTTTAAGTGGACATAGGATGGCAGTCTCCTCAGGGAAGACTGGAGGTTGGGAAGCTGTTTCCTCAAAGCAAGATGGAGGTTGGGTAGCTGTCTCCTCAGGACTGACTGGAGGTGGAGGGGCTGTTTCCTCAGGACAGGCCACTACAATTGTATCTAACAAAGACTCAGCAGAATCCAGGGTTCCAATGTCCTCACTGCCATCATTATCTATCCATATGCCCCCACCCAAGTTTCAGGATCCCATTCTTTTCCAGTGAATGCCTACTTTAACAGCAGACAACCTGTGAGTTTGAGATTTTAGTTTATGTTGTAAATCTGCTACTCACACAATGCAACTCTGGGTCTGGTTTCCAGAAATCTCAAGTCTGTGGCTACAGGAAGTAAGGTTTTATTTCAGGGAACATGTAGAAACCTTTGCATCTGTCATACAGTGCTTAAGTTTCAAATTTGAAGCCTTTAGCTCATCCCTTTCTCTTATAATTTATCAGTGTATCTCAGAGCAACCAGCCAACATCATTATACCTCTTAAATCTGCAAAACTATGTTAATGTGTCAAAAACACTGTCACCCAGAGCCTTGCTTCATACAAGAGTATGATTAGGAGGATCAAATGGTGATATTTTGCATATCTCCATTGCTAACTCATGCTGTGGACTGACAGTGCCATCTTGATTATTGGAAATGGAGTCTTTGAATCTAAATAGAGTATAAAACCAATTGTGAAAGCCCATTTTAAGATTCTGTTTCTCAAGAACCACTCCCAGTACCAAGTTGTATTAGGGTTCTCTAGGGAAACAGAATCAACAAGAGATATCTATAAATATAACATTTTATAAAAGTGTCTCACACAACTGTGGGTATGCATGAGTCCAAATTCCATAGGGCTGGCAGCAGACTGGCAACTCTGATGAAGGTGTTTGATGAACTCCTCAGGAAATGCTTCACTGGCTAGCCAAAGAAGAAGTGAAATTCCTCTATGTTTCTCACTTAAAAGTCTTCAGCTGATTGGATTAAATCCAGCTGATTGAATTCTTTCATTATGGAAGACACACCCTTCATTGATGTAATTATTCAGAGCTGCAGCCAATTGACTGATGATTTAAAAGCAAAAACTAGCCTTCTGGTTACTGAACCAGCCACATGTATCCGTGCAGTAACAGTTATGTCACTGCTTGCCTGACCAGACAACTGGACACCATCACCTGGCCAAGTTGACACATGAATTCAACCATCACATGTGTGCCTTTCTGTTGTTGAGTTCAAGGATCTCTTCATATAATTCTGGATATTAAACCTTATCAGATACATAGGTGCCATAAATATATGGCATTATCCCATTTTATCCCATTTTATCCCATTTATCCCATTTATCCCATTTTATCCCATTATCCCATTTAAATATATGGCATATCCCATTTTGTAGGCTGCATTTTTACTTTTCTGACAAAGTCCTATGATGTACAAATGAGGATATCCGATTTACCTATTTCTTCATTAATTGCTCATGCTTTGGGTGTGAGGTCTAATAAACCACCTCCTATCACAAGATCTTTAAGGTATTTCCATACATTTTCTTCTAAAAGTTTTATGGTATTACTCTCAAAGTTTGGGTCTTTGATCCATTTTGAGTTAATTTTGTATAAGGTGTGAGATTGGAGTCCTCTTTCCTTTCTTGGATATGGATATCCAGTTGTCCAAAAAACAATTATTGAAGTGGCTGCTCTGTCACACTTTTCATGCCTTGACTGCCTTATAAAAGATCAATTATCCATAGATGAAAGGGCTTATTTCTGAAACTCAATTTGATTCCATTGGTTGGTATATCTATCTTTATGCCAATAACATGCTGTTTTGACCACTGTAGCTTTGTAATATGATTCAAAGTCAGGTATTGTGAGACAACTCTCTTCATCTCTTCATTCCTCTTTCTCAAGATATTTTTGGCTATTGGGGGCAAGATGGCGGCATAGAGAGGAGTGGAAGCTAAGTAGTCCCCCTGGAACAACTACAAAAAAACAGAAACAACTAGTAAATAATCCAGAATAACTGTGGGGGGACAAACGAGACCATCCATTCATCATACACCAACCTGAATTGGGAGGAATGCCTGAGAACACAGCATAAAATCTGTAAGTAAAACCTGCGGAACCAGGTCGGGAGACTCCCTCCCCCATAGCCCGAGCTGCAGAGCCATGTGGTGCCACAGAGAAGCTCTCTCCCAGCAAGCGAATACAGCTCAGCTGAGCTCCAACTGGGGTTTTAAGTAGCGAGTGTGAACTGCTCACTACAGGTACGCAGTCCCAAAAAACAGACAGAGGCTTTGGGTGACGACTGACCTGGGAGAGCCGGAGGGATGCCTTGGACTGGGTCTGAAGGGGACTATCTGTTTCTTTTTTGGCTCAGTGGAGAAAGCCCCAGTCATTTTCAGTTTCCAGGGCTGTGACTCCAGGAAGGGTGGAGACAGCACAAGCAGAGAGTGAGACCATTGAAATGCTAATGACCTCCACCTGAGCTGTCTGTCTTCTCTAGGAGGAAAGGGGTGGGGCCCTTTCCATTCAGAACCAGACCCCAGAGCCTGGGGGAACACGGCCATACCTCCTCACACCAGTCAAGAATTATAGGCTAACAGGCATTACCTGCTGGGCAGAAAAGCACAGTGACCCGAGGCATCAAAGGGTGGAGCAATTTTCTAAGACACACCCGCAGGGAAACCAGATACTGAATATTTCTTCCCTCTGGGACCTGAGCCTGTTCTGGTCTGGGAAAACCTGATTTGGACAACCAAGGAAACCATGCCTAGACAACAGAAAATTACAACCTACGCTAAGAAAAACAAAGTTATGGCCCAGTCAAAGGAACAAACGTACACTTCAACTGAGATACAGGAATTTAAACAACTAATGCTAAATCAAATCAAAAAGTTTAGAGAAGATATTGCAAAGAGATAGAGGCTGTAAAGGAAGCACTGGACATGTATACGGCAGAAATCAAAAGTTCAAAAAACCTACTAGTAGAATCTATGGAAATGAAAGGTACAACACAAGAGATGAAAGACACAATGGAAACATACAACAGCAGATCTCAAGAGGCAGAAGAAAACACTCAGGAACTGGAGAACAAAACACCTGAAAGCCTACACACAAAGGAGCAGATGGAGAAAAGAATGAAAAAATATGAGCAACGTCTCTGGGAACTCAAGGATGAAACAAAGTACAATAATGTACGTATCATTGGTGTCCCAGAAGGAGAAGAGACGGGAAAGGGGGCAGAAGCAATAATAGAGGAAATAATTAATGAAAATTTCCCATCTCTGATGAAAGACATAAAATTACAGATCCAAAAAGCGCAGCGTACTCCAAACAGAAGAGATATGAATAGGCCTACGCCAAGACACTTAATAATCAGATTATCAAAGGTCAAAGACAAAGAGAGAATCCTGAAAGCAGCAAGAGAAAAGCAATCCATTACATACAAAGGAAGCTTAATAAGACTATGTGCGGATCTCTCAGCAGAAACCATGGAGGCAAGAAGGAAGTGGTGTGATATATTTAAGATACTGAAAGAGAAAAACCAACAACCAAAAATCCTGTATCCAGCAAAGCTGTCCTTCAAATATGAGGGAGAGCTCAAAATATTTTCTGACAAACAGACAATGAGAGACTTTGTGAACAAGACACCTGCCCTACAGGAAATACTAAAGGGAGCACTACAGGGTGATAGAAGACAGGAGTGTGTGGTTTGGAACACAATTTTGGGAGATGGTAGCACAACAATGTAAGTACACTGAACAAAGGTAACTATGAATACGGTTGAGAGAGGAAGGTGGGGAGCATGTGAGACACCACAAGAAAGGAGGAAAGATAAAGACTGGGACTGTGTAACTTGGTGAAATCTAGAGTATTCAACAATTGTGATAAAATGTACAAATATGTTCTTTTACGAGGGAGAGCAAGCAAATGTCAACCTTGCAAGGTGTTAAAAATGGGGAGGCATTGGGGGAGGGATGCAAACAGCATAAACTAGAGACTGTAACTAATAGAATCATTGTATTATGCTTCCTTTAATGTAACAAAGGTGATATACCAAGGTGAATGCAGATAAGAGGGGGGGATAGGGGAGGCATGTTAGACACTTGACATTGGTGGTATTGTCTGATTCTTTATTCTACTTTGATTTAAGGTTATTTTTACTTTTGCTGCTTCCTAGCTGTCATTTTTTTGTTTCCTCTTTCTTTTGCCTCTCTACCTTCTTTGACTCTCCCTCCTGCCTTGTGGAAGAAATGTAGATCCTCTTGCTTAGTATGAGCAGAATGTTCAATTAGGATGAACTTAAATGTTTGGAAATGAACAGGGGTGTTGGTAGCAAGATGTGAGAATAACTAACATCACCGAATGGTGTGTGAATCAGGTGGAAAGGGGAAGCTCAGAGTCATATATGTCACCAGAAGGAAAGTTGCAGGTCAAAAGTTGGGAATGTATAAAACTGAATCCTATGGTGGGCAATGTCCATGATCAACTGTACAAATACTGGAAATCACTTCCATGAACCAGAACAAATATATGACAATACAATTAGAAGTTAAAAATAGAGGGGCATATAGGGAAGAAATATATACCTATTACAAACTATATACTAGAGTTAGTAGTATTTCAACATTTTTTCATAAACAGTAACAAATGTACTATATCAATACTAGGAGTCAACAATTGAGGGGGGTTGGTTAGGGATAGGGGAGGTTTAGAGTTTCCTTTTCTTTTTTTCTTTTTTCATCTTTCACTTTATTTCTTGTCTGGAGTAATGAAAAGTTTCTAAAAATTGAACAAAAATTAAGTGTGATGGATGCACAGCTGTATGAGGGTACCCAGGGGCAAGTGATTGTACACTTTGGATCTTTGGATAATTGTATGGTATCTGAACAATCTCAATAAAAATGAAAAAAAAATACATTTTTGGCTATTAAGGTTGCCTTGCCTTTCAAAATAAATTTGGGTATAGTTTTTTCTATATCTGTAAATTAAGTGGTTGGGATTTTAATTTGTATTGTATTGAATGTATAAATATGTTTAGGTAGAATTGACATCTTAACTATAGTCTTTCAATCCATGAATATGGTATGTTCTTACTTTTTAAATGTCCTGTTTGATTTCTTTTAGCATTTTTCTAGTTTTCTGTGTGTAGGTCTTTTGTGGCCTTGGTTAGTTTATTCAAAATTCTTGATTCATTTGGTTGGTATTGTAAATGGATTTTTTTTATTAATTTCCTCATCATATTGCTCTTTACTTGTGTATAGGAACACTACTGATTTTTGTATGTTGATCTTGTACCCTGCCACTTTGCTGTATTCATTTTTTAGCTTTAATAGCTTTGCTATAGATTTTTATGGGTTTTCTACCTATAGGATCATGCCATCTGCAAACAGTGAAAGTTTTACTTCCTCCTCTCCAATTTGGATGTTTTTTATTTCTGTTTGTTGCCTAATTGCTCTAGCTAGTACTTCCAGAAAAATGTTGAATAACAGTGGTGACAGAGGGCATCCTTGTCATCTTCCTGATCTTAGAGGGAATGCTTTTAGTCTTTCCCCATTGAATATGCTAGCTGTGGTTTTTCATATATTGCCTTTATCATATTGAGAAAATTCCATTCTATTCCTTTACTTTTGAATATTTTCATCAAGAAAGGATGTTGAATTTAGTCAAATGTCTTCTCTACATTGATCAAGATGACCATGTTTTTTTCTTTTTGCTTGATTTATTGATCTGGTGTATTACATTAATTGATTTTCTTGTGTTGAACCAGACCTGCATACCTGGAATAAATCCCACTTGATCACAGTGTATAATTATTTTAATGTGCTTCTTGATTCAAATTGTGAGTATTATGTTGAGGAGTTTCTGATACACATTCATTAATTGGATTGGCCTATAAATTTCTTTTCTTGTAGTATCTTTGTCTGGCTTTGGTTTTAGGGTGATGTTGGCTTCATAAAATGAGTTACGTAGCTCTCCATCCTCTTCATTTTTTTTTTTTTTTTTTTGGAAAACTTTGAGCAGGATTGGTACTAATTCTTTCTTGAATGCTTGGTAGAATTCACATGTGAAGACATCTGGTCCTGGACTTTTCTTTGTTGAGAGATTTTTGATGACTGACACAATCTCTTTAATTTTGACTGGTTTGTTGAGGTTATCTATTGCTTCTTGGGTCAGTGTTTGTTCTCCAAGCTTTTCTAGGAAGTTGTCCATTTCATCTAAGTTGTCTAATATATTAGCATATAGTTCCTCATAGTATCCTGTCACTATCTCCTTTATTTCTGTGGGATCAGTGGTTATGTCCTCTTTCCCATTTCTGATAGCATTTGTTTGCTTCCTGTCTCTTTTTTTTTTTTCTGTCTCCTTTTTTTTTTTTTCTTTTGGTTATCCTAGATAAAAATCCATCAATTTTATTGATTTTCTCAAAGAACCACCTTCTTTTTTTGTTGATTCTTTCTATTGTTTCCATGTTCTCAATTTCATTTATTTCTGATCTGATCTTCATTATTTCTTTTCCTCTTCTTGATTTGGGGTTAGTTTGCTGTCCTTTCTCTAGTTTCTGCAGGTGAGCATTTAATTCCTCAAATTTTCCCCTTTCTTCTTTTTTAATATAGGCATGTAGGGAAATAAATTTCCCTCTTAGCATGGCTTTTGCTACATCCCATAAGTTTTGCTATGTTGTGTTCTCATTGTCATTTGCCTCAAGATATTTTTAATTTTTCTTGTAATTTCTTCTTTGACCCACTAGTTATTTTAGAATTTGTTGCTCATCCTCCATATATTTGTGAATTTTCCAACTTTCCACCTGTTATTTATTTCCATATTCATTCCATTATGATATGTGAAAGTGTTTTGTATAATATGAATATTTTTAAATTTATTAAGACTTTCTTTGAGACCTAAGATGTGGTCTATTCTGGAGAATGTTCCACGTTCACTTAAGAAAAATGTTTATCCTGCTTTTGTGGTTTGTATTGTTCTATAAATATATGTTACATCTAGATCATTTAGCGTACTATTCAACATGTTTGTTTCCTTATTGATCCTCTTTCTAGATATTCTGTCCACTGATGAGAGTGGTGTACTGAAGTCTCCAACTAATATTGTAGAGCTACCTACCTTTCTTTCCCCTCAGTGTTGTCAATGTATGTCTGACGTATTTCAGAGTGCTCTGGATCAGTGCAAAAATATTTTGATTGTTATAACTTCTTGATGAATTGACCCTTTTATTACTCTCTATATATGGTGCCCTATTTTGTCTTTTTTAATTGTTTTACATTTGAGATCTAATTTGTCAGATAGCTATCCCCCCTCTTTTCTGGTTGTTGTTTCCATGAAATATCTTTTTCCAAACTTTCACTTTCAACCTATTTCTCTCCTTGTGTCTAAGGTGAGTTTTTTTTTTTTTAATCTTCATTTTATTGAGATATATTCACATACCACGCAGTCATACAAAACAAATCGTACTTTCGATTGTTCACAGTACCATTACATAGTTGTACATTCATCACCTAAATCAATCCCTGACACCTTCATTAGCACACACACAAAAATAACAAGAATAATAATTAGAGTGAAAAAGAGCAATTGAAGTAAAAAAGAACACTGGGTACCTTTGTCTGTTTGTTTCCTTCCCCTATTTTTCTACTCATTCATCCATAAACTAGACAAAGTGGAGTGTGGTCCTTATGGCTTTCCCAATCCCATTGTCATAAGGTGAGTTTCTTATAGACAGTATAGAGTTGGTTCTGTTTTGTAATCCATTCTGCCAGTCAATGTCTTTTTATTGGGGAATTTAATCCATTAATATTTAATGTTATTACTGTGAGGCAGTACTTTGTTCTACCATTTTGTCTTTTTTATTTTATACACCACATCTTATATTTTTCTCTTTCCTTTTATGCTTCTTGATAGTCTTCATTTCTACACTCTTCACCAAACCTCTCTCTCTTGTCTTTCTTATCAGCCTGTAGCACTCCCTTTAGTATTTCTTATAAAGGAGGCCTCTTGTTCAGAAATTCTCTCAGTGTCTGTTTGTCTGAAGATATTTTAAATTCTCCCTCATTTTGAAGGACAGTTTTGCTGAATATAGAATTTTTGATTGGCAGTTTTTCTCTTTCATTATTTTTACTATATCATAACATTGTCTTCTCTCCTCCATGGTTTCTGCTGAGATATCCACACATAGTCTAATCAAGCTTCACTTTTATGTGATGGATCACTTTTCTCTTGCTGATTTCAGAATTATTTTATCTTTGACATGTGAAAATCTGTTTATTAAGTTTCTTGGAGTAGGTTTATTCAGGCCTATTCTGTTTGGGGATTGCGCTGCTTCATGGATCTTTAATTTTTTTGTCTTTCATAATGGGAAGTTTTCAGTGATTATTTCCTCCATTATTCTCTTTTTCCCCTTTTCCATTCTCTTCTGGGACACCCATGACAAGTATATTCATGTGCTTCATGCTGTCTTTCAATTCCCTGAGACTTGGCTCATATTTTTTCCATTCTTTTCCCTATCCATTTATTTGTAGGATTTCAGATGAACTGTCCCTTAGTTCACTAATCCCTTCTCCTGCCTCTTCAAATCTGGTGTTTTAAGTCTCTGATATGTATTTCATCTCTTCAATTGTGCCTTTATTTTCATAATTTCTGCCATTTGCTTTTTCAAACTTTCAGGTCCTTCCTTATGTTCACCCAATGTCTTCTGACGATCCTTCATCTCTTTTGCCATATCTCTCATCAGTTTGTTGATTTGATTTTTGAATTGATTTAGCATGTTCATTTGAAAATCTTTCATTAGATTTTCCACACCTGTACCTCCTTTTTAAGAATATAAGTTTTTTTTTAATTTTTATAAATAACTTATCTGTTAAAAAGATAGTTTACCCAGCTAAACACAAAACCATCAACTCAAGATATCCAAATTATGTTTTATTAATAAAACAAGTAAAAACTGGTTTATCAATCTTGACATAGAACTGCAGAGAAAGCTGAAAAACAAGGCCTTGTTTATTTTTTATTTTTTTTATTTTTAATTAAATTCAGTTTTATTGAGATATATTCACACACCATACAATCATCCACAGTGTACAACCAACTGTTCACAGTATCATCGTATATTTATGCATCCGTCACCCCAATCTATTCCTGATCACCCTCCTTATACCAGAAAGAATCAGAAAAAGAATAAGAAATAAAAGCAAAAAAGAACACCCAAATCATCGCCCCATCCCACCTTACCTTTCTCTCAGTTCTTGTCCCCATTTTTCTACACATCCATCCACACACTGGACAAAGGAAGTGTGATCCACAAAATTTTCAAAATCACACTGTCACCTCTTGTAAGCTACATTGTTATACAATAGTCTCCAAGAGTCATGAAGAAGGCCTTGTTTTTAAAACAAAATGCATCAAATGCAAGGGCTTCAGGGCTATAGTCTAATTAACTAGGATTGTCATATTTCTTTCCATACATAAAATGCAAATCCTGCAAGTCAAGGCTTTGACATTCCTAGAGATCACTTGTAATGATCCTGTTTTAGAAATATCCATTTGCAAACATTTGCATTGGGTGACAGTCGACTTTATCTCCTAACTTTTACTATATGTCAGCACTTCCCTTAGCCCTACTCTAAGCACTGATAATTTCATAGTTCTGTCTTTTTAAATGCATAGTTTTTATTTTTCTTGATTTCCCTTAGGTATATACATTCCTGATCATCTGAATGTTTATTTTCCTTACAAAAATGTATCATCACAATAAAGAGATGTTTGAGGTTGCTTCAGTGTTCAAGTTTGCTTGTTTTTCTTTTTTCCAGCTTTTCTTCAGTTGTCCTAAATATGACTAACTTTGTTTAATAAATACATTTGTCACTGCCACCAACTCAGGTTTAGAAACTTATTGCCCAAAGAGTAGAGCATTTATAAACTTCTCTCCAAAATAAAAGGGGAGGGGCTCTAGGTACTGGTGCTGCTGCTGGTTTTAAACTGTACCTCTCCAATAATAATCTCTTGTGAATGTTCTGCGGGACACCAGGTAGATGAAGCAAGCTTAACCTTGTTGCTCCATAGGGGGATGGAAAATTTCTTCTTCCAAGCTTCCTTGTGGAACCCAAAACACTGTGTTGTCAACCACCACTAAAATCAGTATATAGTGTGACCTACAGATGTAATTCTTGTCACCTTTCCTGCAATCCATTGTGCAGCATCTGCATGTCTTCTCAGAACATTGGTACTGAGAAGGGCCACATACAGAATAAATAGAGGAAAGTTATTCTGTGCACAGTTTCATTAATGCTTTTTTATTTTAAGGCACTGCTTCTCTTAGGTAAGGCATAAAAAGGGTCCTGATCATGCTTAATCATTAGAGGGAAAAAGAAAATTAGTTAACAAAAGATTATTACACTATACATATAGAAATATAAGAAAATAATAAAGAAGAGAAGAAATCACTTAAAAGTGAGTTTGAGAGATTTGTACAGTAAGAAAAGCTTTGGGGTATTTCACTGCATGTTTGTGCAGACAATGCGTGCTGCTTTCTTTTTCATCTTGAGACTCTACAGGCTTCACAGAGTGGAGATGCCTTCAGGGAAGATAAAGACAAGGCCAAGAGTACCACAGATTTGTGAAGTTCTTCCCCTATTCATGGGCACTATGTGACAGCAAACTTTTTAGATATGACTTGTTCCTTTTCTTTGTATATGTAATGTTTCACTGAAAGCTTTAAAAATAAAAAAAATCCATTGCTCTATTCATTCCTCCTGCCAAAATCCAGTAGTGACATGAGGGGTGAAGGGTACTGGGAGCCCCCAAGCACTAGGATGTTGAAAATTATCCAAGACAGGACACTAGCAACACTGTACACGGCCAGGCAGCAGGTGCTGACCCCTTCAGCTGATGGCCTTTTACATGATGGATTTCAATGCCTATGGCAGGATCCTGAGGTATTCTAAGCTCTGGGGGCTGGCATTTCGCATTAGCACAACAACATATTGTCACACCTTCAATTTAGCAAAATCCTGTGGAGAAGTGAAACTGTTCCCCTGATGACAGACTCATTTCTTGAACTTTAGATGCAGTTTTAGAGAAGATCTAGGGCCTCTGGCTCAGAAATGCCTTGGCACCTCACATTGTTCACAGTGGATTAAGGCTGGATGGCTCAAAGAAGTACAGGCAGTACAATTCCACTGAGCTCCCTCATTATCTTCTGTGTCTTGATTCTTTGGCATTTTGATGGTGGACCTTTGATCTTTGGGTTTTGGTGGCACAGGACCTACAAATCCAATATCACCATAATAATTATGAATAGCGCTGGGATTAAAATGTGTCCTCAGGCTTGAAAATACCAATTTCTTTGGTTAAGCAGTCACTGTCAATCTGGAGTTGTCTATTACAACTTCTCAACTGCAGCATTTCTTTGAGGGAAGGTATCTGGGATATGGAATTCAATCTTTCAAGGCATCTTCAAGTTAGATTATTCTCCATTTCATTGACCTCAGATTTTAGTTCATCCAATTTTTTCTTTAGAATCTCAAGTTCTCTTTGAAGTTGCTCCATTCTGGCCTTCTGGAGTACCAACAAAGCTTGTGTATAGGCAGTGTCATTACATCCCATAGTGTTTCCACGTGTCACTTATTTTATCCACATGTGCTAAAGCAGGGTCTGTGAAGTGCTGAATGCTCTCTGTTTCTACATAATGATCAGGATGGTTTAGAAGATATGTGATTTCAAAGGTAGGGGACACGACACCTGGAGAGACTGCTGGGGGTTTGTTGGGAGAAACTGTAACCTTGAAAGTGTACTTTGCATTGGGCTGCATGACCACCACACATGGGGAAGTCACAGAGTTGGCACCCACTGCCTGTCTTTTGAGGGGGGGCTGAATAAAGGCAGGGCCATGCTCACTTGCCCAGACATGTTTCTGGAGGTGACAGATGCTCCAGTGTTAGTGGATATGAAGAGTGTGAGCTGATTCCACATGACCTGGTCATCTCCTGTGGTGGCATTAGCTGAAATATAGACCTTAGGTTATTGCTGACAGGGGTGGCGCAGGAATGAAGCACGGACACAAAATATAAAGTTCTGGGAGCAGGGGGCTCAGAGCCTTGAAGACAAAGAGCACCTCTGCTTGCTCCACAGCATATTTATTAGCTTCACTTTCTCACAGAAAATAGGGGAGTTACTAACAGACTAGGGAAAGCAAGATAGGGAAGTTAGCAAAACAGGGAAGTCAATGACAGACCATCCAAGACTTGCATGCTTCTTGTATCAACAATGCGGGTGCTAGGGAAGTCAAGGACGCATTCCCAGCTCAGGCTATTTTCCCACATTAGGTTGACTACAGGACATGACCTCTTTGGAACTTGGGGGCCTGGCAGCTATATAAACAGTGGGCTGATTTCTATTTAAGTTCTGACTGTTGACCAAAGAGGAACTGCTGGAGGTTCGAGTCTGGGAAGAACACAATTTTGAAGAATTGTTTCTTTGTGGGGGTTCAAGTTTAATTTCAATCTGGTTTTTCTGAGGTCCTGTTGAAATATTCTGAATGTTATATTGGCCATGGGCAGAAGACTGTGAACTTCCAGGTGGATGGATTGTTGGTGGCTGTGGAGTAGTAGGTGAGCTGATGGGCATGTAGACATGGGAGGTCTGGTGGCCTTGCTGAGTGGGCTGCTGGTTTGAGGTATGTGGCAGAAGGTTAGATGTAGGATAGGTATTCCAGGGACCAGGTTATAGAGGTTGATAGACTTGGTGAGGGTTCATGGGATTAAACTGATACCCAGCCAGAATATTGTTGTGTCTATCAAGCTATACCACTAGGAATCATAATGTAAGGCCTAATATAGATAGAATATTTCCCTGTGGGTGTTCAGTACAGGTGGAGTTATACCATGGATGTGCAAAGATGTAGGAGTATTACAACCAGTCTGGATATTGGGGCTAAAGTTACCATAATGGGATCAAATCTGGGTTTGTTGAGAAAGGTTATATGTTCTCTTGCTGCCTAAGTAAAATCCAAGATGTGGTACTGAGGTTGAAGCACCAGATGGACTAGACATTCCAAAAACATTAAAGCCTTGAGGAATTTGAGCTGGTGCTGTCTGTGGCTCCTGATGAAATACTTCATTATTGGACTGGCCACCTTGAAGCTGTCCATCACTGATGCTGTGCCTTAGAGTTCACCTTCCATTCATTCTATTCCCTTCTCTTCCATGGTGGTAAACATTCTGTGACTACAAGTCTAAGTTGAGAGAAGTCATGTGAGTGCATAGACCAGAAATTCCAGATTCATCTGAAAAAGTCACGTCTCCTTCACCATAAAGATACCTTGTACTCTCCTGAGGGAGAACTGCACAACAGGCATCCAGGTTGTTGTTATTCAGTAACATACACCTGGATACAACAACTTTGGGTATTTCAGGGAATTTTTGTTGCAGGTCATGTAAAACCTGAAAATCAATTTGGTGGCTTCCTTGGGCCATTTGTATGTTGCCCGATCAGAACTATCTGTGCGGTAAGCAAGTTTTGGCCTTAGTGGAAATAGTACTTATCTCTTCTGTCCGAGCATTTTCTGGAAATAGAAAAATTCAAATTGTAGCTGGTTTTGGTTGCCCCATTGCCATTTTTGCAGCTTACAAATTTTTAATTAAGTAACTGCAGTGAGCTCATCTGTACTGGATACTTCTTTCCCAGGGCAGGTCCAGGAACTGGATCTGGAACCCTTGGCCACCGGCGCCCCTCCTCGGCCGCCACTCCCACCAGGACCGCCGTCTCAGCCTCCAGTGCCACCACCAGCGCCGCCGCCCCTGGCCAGGGACTCCCGGTCACTGACCCGCAGTGTCCACTCAGCCCCCGCCTCTACCTGAGGCTGGGGGGTTGGCCTGGCTGCCGCACTGCAATGCAGCAGCTCCAAGTGCACGGCTGGACCGTGCTGCTGCACCTGGACCCTCTGCCTCCACCCCCGCACTCGCCTGCCCTTCCCCTACCCCCCACCCCTCAACCCCCACCTCCCAATTTCCAGTCTTCCCAGCAGATGGTGCTGTTCGGTAACATAATTTTCCTCAGAAGGTGTTCACCTTCTGGATCTGAGCCTGAGTCTGGCCTGGTGAGGCCAAATTACCTCTTGGAACACAGGTGTTACTGGCTGGGTGGGGCTAAATTACTTCTTAGAGGCCAGCTGACTCTGACTTACTGCTGTAAGCATCTTTAAGTCTGTGTCCCTCATGGGAGGTGAAAGGAATCCTAACTGCTGGTTCTGAGTTCCTTTTGTGCTGCATGAGACTGAGTGAGGGGGAGCGGAGGGGACCCGCCAGGCCAGATTGGAGTTCTCCTACCTTATATCTCTCTTCTTCTTTGATTCAGCATCTGTAGGGTCATCCTCCCATCCATACCCTCCTCCAGAGTTCCAAACAAGTCAAGGTTATCTCACATTTTTGCTGAATATCTGGGGAGAATTTTTCAGCAGGTGTTTACTTCACCATGTTGATGACATCTGCCTTTAAGGTGACGTTGACTTCATAGAATGAGTAAGGTAGCTTTCCCTCTTCAATATTTTTTGTTGAGTTTGAGCAGGATTGGTAATACTTCTTTCTTGAATGCTAGATTGGATTCATATGTGATGCCATCTGGTACTGGATGTTTTTGGGGGAAGTATTTTGAGGAGTGATACAGTCACTTTACTTGTGATTGTTTTGCTGGGGTCTTCTATTTATTCCTGATTCAATGTTGGTTGTTCATGCTTTTCTATGAAGTTTTCCATTTCATCTAAGTTGTGTAGTTTATTAGCATATAGTTGCTCACAGTATCCTCTCATTATTTGCTTTATCTGTTTAGCCTCAGTAGTTATGATTTCCCTCACATGTCTGATTTTATTTATTTCCATTCTCTCTTTCGTCATTGGCAGCCTAGCTAAGTGTCCATTACTTTACTGATTTTTTTTTTCAAAGAATCAAATTCTGGTTTTGTTGATTCTCTCTATTGATTTCATGTTCTCAATTTCATTTATTTCTGCTCTAATCTTTGTTATTTATTTCCTTCTGTTTGCATTGCAGTTACTTTGCTGCTCTTTCCCTAGTACCTCCAGGTGGGCAGTTAAATCCTCAATTTTTGCTCTTTCTTCTTTGTTAATACAGGTGTTTAGGGCAATAAATACCTGTCTCAGCACTACCTTTGCTGCATCCAATAAGTTTTTATATATCCTCTTCTCATTTTCATTTACCTAGAGATATTAAATGATTTTTAATTTTTTCCTTGACCCACTGGTTTTTTAAGATTGTTGTTTATGATTTGCTATGGATGGAGGTGGCCTAAGTGTACATCAAATGATGAATGGAATGATGAACTGTGGTTTATACATACAATGGTATAATGAGTGGTTGCAAGAAGGAATGAAGTTGTGATGTATGCAAGAAGGTGAATGGATATTGAGGACAGTATGTTGAGTCAAATAAACCAGAAATGAAAAAAAAAAAAATTATATATAATGCCTTACTAATATAGGTTAACTGTAATGTACAAACTCTGAGAATTGAATCTGAGAGCATAGGCTATCAGGGAAAGGCTTATTGTAAAGATTCCTAGATTGCATTCTCTTAGAGCACTTACATCTATTCCTGAGTTGTAAAGGTTATTTCTGAATTCTGAGACACTGAGCTATTTGTGTATAACCTGGTCAGTCCCTGGAATTTTGAGTATCTGTGACACCTGAAATTCAGAGCCAGAGTTCAGCAACTATGAATGTCAGCATTACCCCATACAGAAAATGTTAAAGAAACTGAAAAACTGATCATGCATCATAGATATGATGGAATGAACTTGGCTCTGGAAAAGATTTCAGACTTCAATTAGTGATACAAATGAAACTGATCTGTTTAGGACTAAGGCAAATCAGACTACAGGGTAAAGGATGATACTGATAGTGTTTTAAAATTTCAAATTCTGTGAGAGACAATAGGAATAAATGTGTATTTGATGCAAAATCTGTATTTTCTGTAGCTCACTGTATAATTTAACTTGTATGATCAGTTTATTCAAGCACCATAATTACATGGAACTTTGAAGAGGGAGTGAGATCTGGTGTGTTTGTACTGGTTAGTGTAATGCACCAAAACATCCCAGAGTAATTTGGGCAGAGAATAAAAATGTATTAGCAAAGCCTCCTTGAGGAACTGGGGAAAAATATGGAAATATCAAACTTCCCCACCTGGGGAATTACTAATATTATCACAAGCATTGGGGACTCCAAATTTATAAGGCTGAGTCCTTGATTTGGGGGCTTGCCCCTATGAAGCTTGTTACTGCAAAGTACAGGCTAAGTCTACTTAAAATTTTGCCTATCACCCCAGAGAACCTGTTTTGGTGCTCAGATGTGGCCTCTCTCTCGAAGCCACTTTGCCAGGTGGACTCACTAACCTCCCCACTACATGGGACATGAATTCCAGGGGTGTAAATCTACCTGGCAATGTGGGGCATGAATACAAGGAATGGGCCTGGACCCAGCGCTGTGAGATTGAGAAAGCCTTTTTGACCAAAAGGGAGAAGATAAATGAAACAGAATAATATCTCAGTGGCTGAGAGATTTCAGGTGGAGTCGAAAGGTCATTCTGGAGATGTCTTATATGTTATATACCTATCCCTTTGTAGTTTTTAGCTTATTGGAATAGCTAGAAGGAAATACCTGAAACTGTTGGACTGCAACCCAGTAGCCATGGTTTTTGAAGTTGATTTTATAACTGTTTAGCTTACATGGAGTTACAGTGTGATTGTGAAAACCTTTATTCAGTGTATGTACAATGAGTAGAAAAATGGGGACAAAAATTAAATGAATATTAGGGTTGATGTGGGAGGATGGGATGTTTTGGGTTTTCTTTTTTATTTTATCCTTATTTTTATTTTTTGGAGTATTGAAAATATTCACAAAATTGATTTTGGTGATATATGCACAATTTTATGATGGTTATGTGAACAGTTGATAGTACACTGTGAATGATTATATGTTATGTGAATATATCTCAATAAAATTGAATAAAAATATAAAAAACAGAAATAAAAAGTGAGTTGTTTAGCCTCCATATATTGTGAAATTCCAGCCTTCTGTCTGTTATTGTTTTCCAACTTCATTCCATTATTGTCTGAGAAAGTGTTTTGTCTAATTGTGGTCTTGTGGCTTACTTTGTCACCCAACATTGGTAAATCCCAGAGACAGATCCATGAACACTTGAGAAAAATTTATATCCTGCTGTTTTGGGGTGCAATGTTTTGTAAATGACCATAAAGTCTAGTTCATTAATCATCCTATTCAAATTCTGTTTCTTTATTGGATATCTTTATAGATGTTCTAGCCAATGATGATAGTTGGTGTCTTGAAGTCTCCAACTATTATTGTAGAGGTGCCTAATACTTCCTTCATTGTTGTCAATGCTTTCCTCATATATTTTGGGCACTTGGGCTTGTTTCATAAATATTTATGATTGTTATGTCTTTTTGATGAATTGTCCCTTTCAGTGTCCTTCTTTGCCTCTTTTTATTGGATTACATTTAAAGGCCAATTCATCTGATATTAACATAGCTACCCTGGCTGTTTTCTGGTTGCCATTACCACGAAGTATCTTTTTCCAGTCTTTCATTTTCATCCTATTTTTGTCCTTGGGTCTAAAGTGTGTCTCTGGTAGACAGCATATAGATGTGTTCTGGTTTGCTAATGCTGCCACCTTGCAAAATACCAGAAATGTATTGGCTTTTATAAAGGGGATATATTTGGTAACAGATTTACAGTCCAAAGGCCATGAAAATGTCCAAATTAAGGCATCAACATGAGTATACCTTCCCCAAAGGCAGGCCAATTGTGTCCAGATAAACTCTGTTAGCTGGGAAGGTACATGGCTGGCATCTGCTGAACCCAGGTGGTATTCCAGTTCCTCTCTCAGCTCCTGTGTGGTCTTTAAAATGTTGCTCTTGGGGCATTTTTTCCTCTCTTAACTTCTCTGGAGTGAACTTTGGGCTAGCACCTCCAAAGTGTCAGCAAAATCTGCTTTCAATGGTGGTTTCCAAAATGTCCCTGTCAGCTGCTCTGAGGTCCTCCTGTTTGTGTGCTCTTTTATAGGACACCAGTGATTAAATGCTGACCCACCCTGAATGGGCAGGGTCCATATATCCATGGAAATAATCTAATCAAAAGTATTTCCCACAGTTGGGTGGGTCACATCTCCATGGAAACATCTAATCAAGAGGTCACACCCTAACCAAAAAGATTAATCAATCTGCCCCCACAAGATTTCATTAAAGAACATGGCATTTTGTGGGACATAATACAACCAAACCAGCAAAAGATAGGTCCTGTTTTTTAACCCAGTCTACCAGTTTATGTCTTTTTGTTAGGGATTTTAATCCATTAACGTTAAATGTTATTACTGTAAAGACAGTACTTTCTTCTGCTATTTTGTCTATTGGATTTTATATGTCAATTCTCATGATTTTTCCTCTTTTTACCTTACTGATAATATTCATTTGTACACTCTTCTCCAAACGTCTCTCTCCTGTATTTTCCTACCTGCCTGTAGCTCTCCCATTAGAATTTCTTGTATAACTAACTGGTCTCTTCTTCACAAACTTTTTAATAGTCTGAAAATATTTTAAACTCTCCCTCATCTTTGAATGTCAGTTTTTCCAGGTATAGAATTCTTCTTTGGAAGTTTTTCTCTTTCACTGTCTTAAATATGTCATACCACTGCCTTCTGACCCCTATAGTTTCTGCCATGAAATCCACACATAGTCTTATCAAGCTTCCATTGTATTTCATGGATCTATTTTCTCTTGCTGCTTTCAGAATTCCCTCTTTGTCTTTGAAATTTGTCCATATGGTTACTAAGTGTCTTGGAGTAGGCTTATTAATGCCTATTCTGTTTGGGGCATGCTGAGCTTCTTGGATCTGTCCTTTTTTGTCTTTCATAGGAGTTCAAAAATTTTCAGTGATTATTTCCTCCATTATTTTTCTGCCTCCTTTTCCTCTTCTGAGAAAACCATAACACTTATATATGTGCACTTCATTTTCTCATTCAATTCCCTGACACCCTGTTAATATTTTCCATTCTTTTCCCTGTCTCCTTGAGTGTAGAATTTCAGATGTCCTGTCCTCTAGTTCACTAACCCTTTTTTTCTACCCCTTCAAACTGCTGTTTTTTGTCTCCACTGTGTTTTTCATCCATTCTATTGTGCCTTTCTGTCCTATAGGTTCTGCCATTTGTTTTTTCAAGCTTTCAATGTCTTCTGTAAGGTCACTCAATGTCTTTTTATATCTTTCTTCTCTTTTGCCACATTTTCCTTCAATGCATTGATTTGATTTAAAAGATTTGTTTGAACATCTGTAATTAGTTGTTTAAACTCATGTATTTCATTTGGAGCATTAATTTTTTTTTGCTTTGACTGAGCCATATCTTCCTGCCTTCTGGTACGATTAGTGATTTTTGATGATGTCTCAGAATCTGTTTTCCTTGGTTTATTTATTCTAGATGTCATTTTCTCTTGTAACTAAGATTTTCTTGTTGCCTGGTTTTGTCCTCTATCTGTTCTTTGACATTCAGTTCAAAATATTCTTGACCTCTAGCATAGCTTATGTTTAACTGATCTGAATTTATCAGCTCTTCTTTTTCTGAATCTTGCCCCAAATTTATGGAGTTATATTTTTGCGTAGGGTCTACTCAGTTAGGATTGACCCTAATCTGATTTTCCCAAACAGGACAGGCCCAGGATTCAGGGACAGTGTGTAATCAGTATCAAGGTTCCATGGGGATGAGACCCAGCAGGGTAGCAGTATTTTCTGTGAAGCCTCTTGATTCTTTACTTTATCTATCCTGCACAGCAGGTGGTGCTTGTCAACTTGCAGCTCCCCACTGGTGTACAGTGATAGAGTGCCTTTAATTGTCAGCAAACCCTGTCCCTGCCTGGGGCTTGGTTGAGACTGAGGCTGAGAGATACAGTGTGATTAAATTGTTTCTGTCTTCCATCCCCTGAGGTCTGAATTCTCTGAATGAGAACTTCCACTTGTGCTGGACCCTGCCACCCTTTCTTGGGGAAGATATATACTTCAGGGTATTATCTCCTCTACCTGACTTCCTTGTCACTTAGATATTCTTTAACTCCACCCTTTCCTGGGGCATTGCTGACAACTGAAAAAGCCTGCTGCTTTCTTTATGCTAAAAGGTTAAGAAAAAATCATTTTTAGAGATATTCACCTGCTCCCCATTTGCCAATCAAGAGCTGGAGTTGGTTCTTGACTCTGTGTGTCCCTTTTCTTGGGTTACAGCCCTCTTCTTATATTCTACAGTCAGCCAACTCCAAATGCCTCTGTTTTAATTTTTCTGTCAGCTTCCCCTTCTCTCAGCAGTGAAGAGAGCTCCAGGTGCCTTCTATTATTTCTCCAGGTTTATTTCTGCTCAGAGCTTATAATCAGCAATACAAATTTGTTAGTTTAATCTGCAGTTAGAGCTTGATTGCACTACCTTCTCTTGCTCCTAGTAGAGACTGCCTCTCTATCCTACAGGTAAGTGACTCCAAATCAGCCTTCCATGATATTGGGGGAGGGGTGGCAGCCACCACAATTTGAGGAACTTTACTTACTATTCTGCACTGTGATCTTACCCCTTCCACTAATTCCACACTGGTGGATGAGATGTGTCTGGTCACAGAAGTCCCCCAAACAGCTGTCCCATACACTCCCTGGCTCTATACTTGCTTCCCTAGATGACAAATGAAATTCCACACCTCCATACACTGCCATCTTCATTTACATTGTCTTTAATTAAAGAATAAAAAAAAAAAACTTTCTTGGAGCCCTAAATGATGAACCACCCACAATTTTTAAAAATAAGAATGTCTACTTTAAAACCACCTTTAGCATCTGTTTTCAGCTGTGCATCTCCAAATCATTCCTGTGCAGTGCTGACTCTGTTCACCTCTCAATTCCTCACTTTTGAAACCTCCATGCACTGTTGTTCTTCAGTTATTTCTTAAGTTCAGCTGATTTAACTCCATGTGTTATTTTTTTCTGAAAAAATAAAGCAAAATAACCAGTAATAAACCAAGTAAAATTTATAAAATTTCCTGTTGCCAACACCTCTTAATATTTATAATGCGAGCTGCATATTTTTTGAATGATATGATCCTCATTCACATAGGTCAATAGAAAAGACTTACATTCTTTATGATTTAATCTATAACTTTGCTGTAGTCGTCAGTATCATAATTGTAGTTTAATAATGAGCCACTCTTGCAGAATCTATGACCACAATTTGGCATATTTCTTTAATCCATTTTTTCTTTGTTTGCTAATTAGGTTAGTTTCTCCAGTTCTGTTTCCTATTGAAGAGCCCACTAATTAGTATAAACGTTAAGACCACACTCCATGTTTGATACTTCCTTCCATGAATATTAGAGATATTTATTTTTTACTGCTACCACAGATGGCTCAAATACTTTTCATACCAATCTTCTGGATCCAAATACTATGAAGTGGATGTGAGTATCCATCTTGTGGAGGCTATTGACTACATTAAAAGTGTATATTTCATCAGAACCATATCTTGTGTTTCTGAAATTATCGCAAATCTGAGGAATTCTAGGTATCTTTAAACAATGAGAATTTTGTATTTTTCCTGAAAATGATAGAGTGAATAATTAGTTTCAATATCATCTGTAAAGAGGAATTAAATCTTACATGAATTATGTACTAGATTATCAAATTACTGTCCTAGTATCTCAGTATTTTTTTATATTTTTGAATTTCTAAGTTAACATGACACAAGACTAGTAAGAGAATATGACATTTTGATAGTCATTTTGATGCCACTTTTTAATTCTATGCATTTTAAGCATTATTAAATAATCAAACCATTCAACTTTCTGTTCTTAACGTATTTCCAAATTAAATTTGAAATAGAAAATATTATCACATTTCCATAAGTTTCCATTGCCCTGATATGGGGTGTGGTTTATGTGCCATATATTACTTGGAGATATGCAATTACTATACTTGCTAATTGCAGAAAGACCCATAAAACATTCTAAGCAAACAATGCCCTTATTCTCCTATAATTCACTTTATCCTGAATATTTCCCCTGATATCTCCTCTGAACACCTGACAATAAATTTGGCTGAAATTTTAAAAGTAGTGGGGTTCATCTTGTTGAGGAAGAAATATTGACTAAACAAATCTCACAAGTAAACAAACTCCTGTAAAATATTTAATTTGAAAGATAAATTTTTAAATCCCATAGGCATTCAGGCAGTAAGGAAAAGCAACACCTTACCTGAAAAAGAACCAAACTTAGATGGCTTCAGATTTCTCTGCATTAATAATCATTTCATGTGTGAAGACAAACAGAAAGCTATTATTAGATCAGCAAGGGAGTTGTGAATATGCTACTCTCATAACTTTTCTAGGTATAAATTCTCAAAGACATATAGAATAAATAATAAGTCAAGAAAAGAAATGTAGTACAAAATGACTAGTAGTCATTTTTTAAATCAATGAATCATATAAAGTATAAATTTTGTTATCAACATGACAAAAAATGAATGCTAATAACAAGAAGAAGTCTTCAAAAAGAAGAGTTATGTACTAAAACTAATAATAGTCCCAAAGTTGGTTTATGCTTTCTGATTGAATGAACAGAACTCAGAAAGTAGGGAGGAATAAGATAGAAATAAAGGTGTTCTAATTACTCATTATAATGATTGAGTTACTGCTATCATCAATGCTTTCCACCCACATGAATTGTAAACCAGGTAATTTTTACAACAATCATATACAATTAAAAATAATTTTAAAACATCAGAATAAAGGTTTGGTAGCCCTTTATATAATACATTCAGAGTGCTTTATTAGAATATACAAGAAAAATTAATAATGGGCAAAGTTCTTTGGTATACTCTTGATAGAATTGTAGACTTGAAAGGAATATTGGAGGTCATCCAGTTCAAACTCCCATGCGATGTCTTAATTTCCCCTTTGCTGTTACTTTTTCTTAGTAAAATCATAATTTAATCTGTGCTAGAATATCTCAAATTGGTGCACAAATTGCTTGACAGTTCTAGCAAAGCAACCACACTAAATACACTAATACTTCCTGGAGTTGGTTCTTAATTTGATAGCTATAAAAATAAATACAGTACAGGTATTAAATTCTGCCTATGTAGTGAGGCTCCTAGCTTGAAGATAAATTGTGTGCTTCATCAGTTTCAAAGATATTGGGGCTACTAAAGGGCCAGTGGAAAATGGCCTCAAGTAAACTGTCACTATTTCCATGGCAGCAACTATTTTCCCCAATACCTAAAACAGAATTTCTAAAATACATTTTACTAAGGAATATGTTAGAAAGATAATCCTAGGCAAGGAATTTGTTTAATTGTTGCTGCCACAAGGTCTCCTGTTGCACATGTTGCTCCTGTCATGTCTGTCTTCTGTCCCTTACTGTCTCTGACAATATGCTTGCCTACTATATCCATGGACATTAGTAATGATAGGACACCAGACTCTAAAGTAAAACAAGACACTAATAAATCTTGGCTGAATTATTTTTGAGATTCCATAAATATTGGAAAATGTGCATCCTGCTTTCTTTACTTTGCTAGGAGTATCTGTGTGTAAAATGACTTTGATGTTCAGCAATATGAAGTTTCAATCCATTCAGTATTTTAAACTATGAATGTTACTCCATATTTCAATAAAAGCTTGATAAGAAATTCTCTATTTTTTTATTTTTCCAGTGAGTGCCACCTGGTAACATTATATTGTACAACACTTGCCATTTCATTTTATGACTTAGAAATTTTATATATTGACAAGTAAATGTGGTTTGGCAGTGTCTTTTAAAAAAGTTAAACACATACACATGCCATTCCACCAGTCACTCCACTCCTAGGCATTTGTCCAAGAGAAGATAAAGCATATGTCCCTATAAAGACTTGTATATAATTGTTCACAGTATATTTATTTGTAATGTCCCCAAATTGGAAACAACCCCTATGTCCATCAACAGTTGAATGGATAAAGGAACTGTGGTTTATCCATACAAGGGAATACTACTCAGTAATAAAAAGAATGACTGATACACACAACAAAATGGATAAACTTCAAAAGATTTATACTGAGTAGAAGATTCCAGACCAAAAATGTATATAGTGCATTATTGCTTTTATATAAAATTCCAGAAAATGCAAGCATATTTAGTGAGAGAAAGCAGATAAGTGATTACCTAGAGATGAGGGAAAGTGGTGTGGTGGTTTGAAGCCATTATGTACCCCAGAAAAGGTCATGCTCTTTTTTTTCTGAGGAGGAGGAAAAGAGTGTTTATTTACACCAGCAGGAGGACAGGGAAAGATTTCTCAAATCAGCCCCAATGAAGTGATTTTTCAATTGGCTTTTATACCCATCAGAGACAAATAGAGATAATCATCTTAGTTAACAGGTAATAGAGGTTTGGAGAATTTCAATAATTTATCCAAATTCCTTCAGGATTTACATCCTGTGACACCTGGGAAAGGTGCTTCCCTGTCTAGGGATATCAATGAAAGACTTATTCATATTTGGGACATTTTGGGCAATAGATTTATGCTTATTCAGACCTGGGTACAGACTTTACATTTACATATTGCTGCAAACTTTACATTTACATATTTCTCATTTGTGAGACTAAGAGCTCTCATTATAGCCTGCTTCAAGCTTTGAAGCTTACATTTATGGCTATATTACAATTTCCAGCATGCTTACAGTCTTAGGATTATATTTAAAAAGTTACTGTTACAATTTCCCCCTTAACACAACATTTATTTCCAATCTTGGCAATTTGGCCATCATTCATTCTGGCTACTCCCTGCTGAGAAATGGGGTAATGTAGTTAAGGGGAACTTCTGATTTATAACTTGTAGTTATTGTTGATTTCTTTTGGGGGAGAATGGATCACTCTTGCCAGGATTTTATGGGAGATGAAAAGGGTTCCATATATATTTGAGTTATAATTCTAGTACATAGAAACACAAGGCATTCAACTAGAATGACAATAGGTATAATGATCAGGAAGATTACAAGCACAGATTGAAGAAGAGTCTGGAACCATGACCTTGTTCCTGAAGTTAGCCAACTGAATTGAAATTCAATTATTAACTGGAACAGTTGTAGCTTGAACTTGATTATTTAGGTGAGCTAGGAGAGAAGAGATGTTTCCAGATTTATTAGGAATACAGGCACATTTAATTTTGACTAGAGCACATGTTCCCCTTTGGGTGGTGGTGAGATTTCTCAGGATATTTTCTTTTGTATTACTGCTTTGCACATTGAAGTCATTTCTGCATTTACTAGAGTTATACTGTGATAGCTGTCATTTAATGCATTTATTTTGACAATTACATTTTTAACTCTTATTAATGGGACAAATATTACACCTATGTGTTTATTAGATTTATTGGGTCTTGTTAAGGGTGACAATATATTTCAGGTCCAAATTCCAGTTAGTTATATACTAATCACTAGCTAATAAAGTGATGGTTTCTTTACAGTTTTCAGAAGGTAACTATCCCATTTTGCATATCAAGGAAGGGATGTGTAGCAGTCTCCCAACAAAGTGGAGCCCTCTGGCACAGTCTCCTATATCATGGGTAAGCAAAATTATTCTATACAAGAATTGAACTTGTCCAATTTTTATTCTCTCAGTGAAGTTTTTTTTTCCCTTTTTTTAACTGGTAGGAATAACAGCGCTATTTCACTAGTGATATTGGCAAAGAAACCAGACAATGTTCTGGCTGAGGTAAATTTACTAGCCAGTGACAAGATTGTCTCCAGTAATGTTATTGGTGCTTAACACACTATTTTTTTGTTGCCTCTAAATTATTAATGACTTGAGAGCTATTTAGTTCATCTCCTGTAAGGGGGATATTTACTATGGCAAGCTAGAGACACTAGAGATAGAGAGCTGGATATAAATCTAGCAGTTAGACTGGATTATAGAAGCAGCATATGAATAGGCCCACTACAAAGAGCTACTAAAGGGCACATTAATGTTATGGAAAAATAGACAGCAAGGAACATTATAGCTAAGTTTACTGGGAAGATATTTTCTGAAAAAATATTTTAGGTCATTCAGAGGTTCACAGATATACGTATGTTCTGGATTATCAGGAGGACTTACTGTCATCACAGCTTTCCAGCTAACAGTAAGTGTGTCTCCATCATGGAGCAGTTGCATCTTGACTCTGGTGTTGTAAATTCCAGGGCTTTATTCACTGCAACTTAAGAAAATAATGAGTAACAACATTAAATAATACAATTCATTTAGGATTTATTTGAACCTGTGGATAATGGTCCCCTCAGGTGCAGAGCCAGATGTAATCTGCAGTTCTTTGGTTCACCTTGAGGATTTTTCACAGACCCTCTTTGTTAGGAAATTGTTGCTTGCCTGAATTTTCCAATGCAGTTTTTGCCATATCCTTTTAATTCATTCCTATGGGTGTAGATGTATTATGGATAGGGCTTTGATTAGATTATTTCAATTGAGATGTGTCCCACTCCATTCAAGGTAGATATTAATCCCCTTACTGGTGTACTTTATAAAAGAATAAAGGACACACAGAGACAGTCAACTCAGAGAAGCCCCAGAGAAGCTAAGAGATGAAATTAAGAAACACTAATAGAGAAAATCCTGGAGTAAATAGGTGAGGACCCACAGAAGCTCAGAGAGTAAGCCACTGGAACCAAAATCTTAAAGCAATGAAACCTGGGAGCACAGGACCAACAGACAACAGCCATGTGCCTAGCCATGTGATAGAGGTGTCCCAGATGCCAGCAGCCTGTCTTCAAACTCCAGTAATCATCATGCTAATGTCTTAATTGGGTCATTTTCATGGCCTAAGAATTTTAAATTGTAAATTAGTAAATACCCATTGTAAAAGCCAACCAATTTCTGGTATACTGCATTCTAGCAGCTTTAGCAAACAAAAAATGTGGGAGGATCAAGAGGAAAGCATTACAAGGGGGCATGAGGAAATGTTAATGTGTGATAGAGATATTCCTTATCTTAAATGTGGTAATGGTTTCAAGGATGTATATATGTGTCAAAATTTATAAAATTTTACACTTTAAATATGTGCAGTTTCTGTATATCAATTTTACCTATGTAAAATTTAAATTTTTAATAAAAGAAGTAATTTCTTTCCAAAGCTCAAGCTGTTGCCTGAAAAAAATCATCTTTGCTTTTCTATGTGCAATAGTTCCTTTCTAAATATCTTTCAAGCTAAGTATGAGTATATAGATCTGCTATATAAAATTTTGTTACCCAGCATACACTTAACTTTAAAAGAAACATGATTTACAATGGGTAGAGAGCTTTAAGAATTTTTTTTTTTAAAACTCCACTTGCTGGACCTTTCATAGCTTAGCTCTTGACTTTTCAGAAATCAAAAAAATGTATTTTCTTTGTACCTTTTTTTTTTAACCTTTCCCTTGCTTGATTCAGATAAGACTACATTTTGTATGTAGAATTTTCTGCTTTCTGACACACACAGGGTGCATGTTTAGGTACTCTAAATGTCTAGTACATAGTAAATGTCAAATTAAACCACAAAATATGGTTCAAATTATAGTACAATGTAATAAACAGATCTAAGATGATTGAACAGATGACACATCCATACCACAATGTTAGCAGATATTGCTTAAATAGAGTTCAAATGCCATGGTTATGTGAATCATGTGACCTCTTATGAAGTATAATTTTGGGTCCTTCTTAAAAGAAGATTATCACATTTTTAAGTTAAATATTAATAAACCTTCACTTTTATTTGATTTCCATTCCTTCATTAAATTGAGTACTAATTATTTGGCAGACACATAACTATATAACTAAGTTATTTTCCAAAACAAAGTAGATTATACTTCCTTGGAACAGCAAAATATATACGGACACTGATATTTTCATGCTTATAAAAATATTGTTACATAATTTTAATTTATAGCAATAGTTATATGACATCAAGTAATTATACAACAAATGTCTTTATTTTCAGCAATGAGTGGTAAAGGAGCAACACATCAAGAACCATGTGAAGTGCTTTGGAAACCAACAGAAAAATAGATATTAACTTTATAAATATATTCCCTTGTGAACAAGAGATTTATTTTTGCAGACACTCTCCATAATTCCCTTGAGTTTTGTATGTTGTTGACAGTTTGAAAATGTATGTCTGTACATTAGTATACCTTACAGTAATACCACTCTTTATTTTAAAAAAAGATAGCACCAAATTTAATGTATAGTTCCACAAATGATACTTTTTCCTGACCACTTGAAATTGCAGAGAATATTTCTTTAGAAACATAAGCAGAAACTGGAACTGTATTTTCATATAGTGGGTACTATGATTTGGCATTTTTGAAATTAAATTTCCAGAGTATTACTTGAAATTGCATGAATTAAAAAGAAAACGTCAGTCATATTTTGCAGACAGCAGAGTATAAATCTGTGAACAACCATGTCAAAGCTAATTTAAATTATTTCTGTATAATAAATGTAAATTAGTATTCCAGCTACTGTGCAATATGTAAATACTGTAAATAAACACAATAACTGAAGTGCTTGTTATAATGAATTGTCTTCAAGGTGATTCTTTACTTCTTCTATAATAAGTTCATTGTTGGAAATCCCTGATCCACAAATCAATTGAGATTATTACACCGATGGAATGCTACAGAATATATAATACATAAATAAATGAAACTCAAGAGGCTAAAAATCCCTATTTTTTTACAGTAGAGGCCATTACATAGCAGTGACAGGATTTCTTAAGAAAGACCCCAATAGGAACTGATCTGGTAGTGAATATTCAAATAAGCTTGCATCCCTGAATTTCCCATGATTTTGTAATTATGAAAATACAAAACTAAGAGACCATAAAATTTCTAAATAGTACCAGATTTTTACAGGTAGATATATTTTAAATTCATCTGACTGGATCCAGTTTTAAAAGGTTAAATTGAATTCATCAGAGCAATGAGTTTCTATCTTCCTATGATCTTATAAACAAATGAAACTGGTTATAATCATGAGGACAAACAACATTAATATATAATAATTTGAGTATCAATATTTAAAAATAGATATATAAAAATTAAACAAATATAAGATTTCATCTATAAACAGAAATGCACAGAAAAAAGTAAGACATTTCTTTGGGATTCATTAACAAATTACTGAAATGATAAGCCAGGGTGTAACTTTTGAAGTATCCTTAACTCTACTTTCTAATTGCAGTTAATTACTTGATGTTTTCTTCTGAATCTTTACATTTTAGGTGTACAATGATAAAATTCAAGTTTTTCTTCATCTCCTAGGTATAGATTTTAGAGTAAGGCTGTCATAAAGTAATTCCATTAGGTCACTGAAATTACTATGGGAGCTAGAAAAATGGTTACCAAATCTTTCAGTAATCACATTACTGTGGTCATTTTTGTCTTCTCATACTTTTCTTGGTGGAGTGGCAGGAAAGATAACTCTCATCATAAGGGACAAATTAAGCATTTAGGCACAAGTGAGTTTTAAGATATAAGTGTCCCATACATACCAAACGGGACCCAGGAGAAATAAATGCCCTAAACAAAGTTTCACATCATTTATTCTTTTAAAACTGTTCATATTCTTTTAACCTTTGATGAGTATTGTTTTTTTAAGTTTTCTTAAGATTTCAGATCACTATGAATGCAGAAGTTTAGCAAATTAATAAGATCAATTACCTAACTGTGCTACATGGGGGCATAACTTGGGAGGTACCATATATAAGTTGGAAGAGAGGGAAGCTGGAATCAAATGAGGAAACTATCATGTTAAACTAACAGATAATAGACAAGTACAAAGAATATAGCACATTCTGGTTTCAATGATCTCTAACTTCTTTCACAAGTTAGACATTATTATATGTGGAAGCACTGTGCTCATTTTCATCATTTTATTTCCTAACACCAAAGATAAATATGCTCATGTAGCATCACACATCAATTGAAAGGGAAAATACAGGCATTGACTTTTAATGCTTCTTCATTTGTCAATAAAAAGGCAGGTAGACACCATATTTATAATTATATTTTTATACTCCACAGTTTATTTTGAAAACAACCTTTTCTGATATATATACACAAATGAATTTGAAATTACAGTTATCTCAAAGTACACAGAAATTGCCTATATTCTTCTAAAAATGAAACAGTGATAAAAGAACACAACATATTATTTAAGGACTTCAACATAACAGAATTCTCTTTCTCCAGCTTTTTGAACTATTTTTCCCATCTAACCCAATATGTCATATTTGACATTTGGGTTATATGTGCATATAAAACAGACACATTTGTCAAAGTGAGCATAAGATGAAACAGCATACAGTGTCCTTTCTAGATATAAATTTTCAGAGGCAAGATGTTCCAAATGGGAGCAAAAAACTGACTTCCTCATGAAATAAACTAGATAAACAAAATTTAAGAATAAATACTAAAGATTTATGCCATACTATAAATCATTTTCTTTCCTATCCTTCTAATGTACAAGTGTGCACTCTGGGTATGTGTGAATCAAAATACTTCCAATCAAGTTTATGAAGCCCTATGACTAGGGATTTCTAATTCAGTAAGCTGCTCTGGGGTAAAAAGAGAGGTAGTATAAGTGAATAGAGGACATTTGTCCATTAATTTATACATATCTACCTTATAAAGAGATAGATTTTTTAAAAGTATCAATGGGTTCAGATATTGATTTGGGCTGGAAAGTGATGTTTTAATTACTTATTAAGCATATTAGAATGCTAGCCATCACTGGACTAGTACCTTAAAGTTAAACACTGGAAAGAAATGATTGTTACAAACACACACAGAACATAGTATTTTGTGGTTCTACTATCTTCTTTGTTCCACTATTTTTGTAACTGGGGCAAGATAAGTGGTCCAATTTGTTTAAGATCATTTAATTTACCCCATAAACTGTCTGAATCAAAGATTTTTAGTAATTCAGTAAAACACAACTTTGATTTCCATCTACAATTATTTTTAAGGTAAAAAAGTCAATTGAAAAAAACAGTTGTGGCTGTGAGCTATGAAGCATTACATTTTTAACACAGTGACTTAGAAACCTAGAAAATCACTGTGAAGATGTTAATCATTGTTGTCCTTCAGCAATGAATGGATGCAGCTTTACTGTGACTTCTCCAAAAATGCTTTGCAGCACCTAACACACTGCTGGTAAATAGTCTCAAAGTCAGAGTCATTCCCATAATAGAGATCCTCAAAAATAAGTTGTTTCTGTGGATCATAACTCCCAAGTAGATCAATTTTAGCTTTGCAGTGTTTAGCTTCACTATGTTTTCTATTCAAATGTCTCAGATAGCTTTCATCCATACATAGTATATAATCAAATGTGGCAAAGTCTTCTTTGGTAACCTGCTTGGCCATGTGATTCATAGGAATATCATGCTCCTTCATGCAATTTTGTCCTCGATAATCAGGAGGGTTTCCTATCTCATAAGTGGATGTTGTGGCACTGTCTATCCAATTTTCTGAAATATTTTGTTCAGTTACAAGTTTTCTGAAAACTGCTTCTGCAATGGGTGGTGGACAAATGTTACAACAGTACTGACTTGGGCAGCTGTGCTAACATCTTCTCAGAAGCAAAGAGCAGCAGAGAGTGACCAAATTATCACATTTTATTCCCAAATCATGGGTAACTAGTGTGCTAGTTTAAAGCTGTTATGTACCCCCAAAATTGCCATGTTATTTTAACCCATTCCTGTGTATGCAGACCTAATGTGGGTGGGATGTTTTGATTAAGATATTTCAACTGAGATATGATCCACCCCAAGTAAGGTTGGTCTTAATCCTTTACTGGAGATTTTATGAGAGGATAAAGGCATAAAACTGAGAGAGCTTAGAGAGAAAAGCCACAGAGATGCTGATAGGACCTACAGAACCTCAGAGAGGAGGCCCCCTAGAACCAGGAGCTGAAAGCAAAAAAACCTGGGAGCAAAGGACCAGCTGACACCAGCCATGTGCCTTCCCATGTGACAGAAGTGTCCCAGATGACAGCAGACTTTCTTCAGAGTCCAGGTATCATCCTGTTGATGCCTTAATTGGGACCTTTTGATGTACTAGAATTGCAAATTAAAATTTAATAAATACCCATTGTAAAAGCCAATCCATTTCTGGGATATTGCATTCTGGCAAATTTAGCAAACAGAAACAACTAATATCCCTAAGTGATGGCTTAAAGAGATAGCCTTGCTGGGATGGAAATTCCATTTTAACTTCATGGCCTATTTATACTACTAGAGTACTTCTCCATAATTCCTTTTTTATTGTGATTGTTCACATACCATGCAATTATCCAAAGATCCAAAGTGTACTATCAATTGCTCCCGGTACCATCATAGAGCTGTGCACCCATCACCACAGTTTTTTTTTTCTTCAATTTTTAGAACATTTTCATTACTCCAGAAAATAAATAAACACAAAGAAGAAAAAAAATTGAAAGGAAACTCAAATCATCCCATATCCCTAACCTCCCCCCTCCATTGTTGACTCATAGTATTGGTATAGTACATTCGTTACTCTTTATGAAAGAACATTGAAATACTACTAACTGTAGTATATAGTTTGCAATAGGTATATATTTTTCCCTATATGCCCCTCTATTATAAACTTCTAGTTATAGTGTCATACATTTGTTCTGGTTCATGAAAGAGATTTCTAATATTTGTACAGTTAATCTCACACATTGCCCACCACAAGGTTTACTGTTTTACACATTCCCATTTTTAACCTCCAACTTTCCTTCTGGTGACATACATGACTCTGTGCTTCCCCTTTCCACCACATTCATGCACCAGTCAGCATTGTCAGTTATTCTCACAATGTGCTACCATCACCTCTGTTCATTTCCCAACATTTAAGTTCATTCTAGTTGAATATTATGCTCATACTAAGCAACCGTTCTCCATTCTTTAGCTTTGTTCTATATCTTGGTAACTTACATTTCATGTCTATGAGTTTACATATTATAATTATTTCCTATCAGTGAGACCCTGCATAATTGTCCTTATGTGCCTGGCTTATTTCACTCAGTATATCATCCTCATGGTTTCATCATTAAACCATTTTTTTAAAAGATGGTTTTGTTCACAAACCATACATTCCATCCTAAATAAACAATCAGTGATTCCCTGTATAGTCACATATTTATGTGTTCAATACCCTCACCACTATCTATAAAAGGACATCTACATTTCTTCCCCAAAGGAGAAGGAAGAGTCAAAGAAGATTGAGAAGCAAAAGAAAAAGAAAAAAGAAAGGGGGAAAAGCACGACAGCTAGAAAGCAGCAAAAGGAAAGATATGCTTAAATCAAAGTAGAATAAAGAGTCAGACAACACCACCAATGCCAAGAGTCTCACACCCTTCCACTGTGCCCCCATGTTATCTGCATTTACCTTGATAATGCCTTTGTTACATTAAAGGAAGCATAATACAATGATTCTGATAATTATAGTCTCTAGTTTAGATTGATTGTATTTTCCCCCAATTCCTCCTTATTTTTAACACCTTGCAAGATTGACAATTGTTTGTTCTCCCTCGTAAAAAAACATATTTGTATACTTTATCAAATTGTTGAGCACTCTAAGTTTCACTGAGTTATACAGTCCCAGTCTTTATCTTTCCTCTTTTCTTCTGGTGTCCTACATGCTCCTAACCTTCCTCTTTCAACCATATTCATAGTTATCTTTGTTTAGTGTACTTACATTGCTGTGCTACCATCACCAAAAATTGTGTTTCAAACTTCTCACTCCTGTCTTTTCCTATCAGTCTATAGTGCACCATTTAGTATTTCCTGTAGGGCAGGTATCTTGTTCACAAACTCTCTCATTGTCTTTTTGTCAGAGAATATTTTGAACCCTCCCTCATATTTGAAGGGCAGTTTTGCCAGATACAGGATTCTGGGTTGGTGGTTTTTTTCTTTCAGTATCTTAAATATATCACGCCACATCCTTCTTTCCTCCACAGTTTCTGCTGAGAAACCTGCACATAGTCTTATTAAGCTACTTTTATATATGATGGATTGCTTTTTTCTTGCTGCTTTCAGGATTCTCTCTTTGTCTTTCACATTTGATAATCTGATTATTAAGTGTCTTGGAGTAGGCCTATTCAGATCTATTCTGTTTGGAATATACTGCACTTCTTGGATCTGTAATTTTATGTTGTTCATAAGAGATGGGAAATTTTCATTGATTATTTCCTCTGTTATTGATTCTGTCACTTTTCCCTTCTCTTCTCCTTTTGGACAACAATGATATGTACATTCTTATATTTCATTTTGTCTTCAAGTTCCCAGAGATGTTGCTCAAATTTTTCCATTCTTTTCTCTATCTGTTTTTTTGTCTGTAGGCTTTCAGGTGCCTTTTTCTCCAGTTCCTGAGTGGTTTCTTCTGTCTCTTGAGATCTGATGTTGTATGTTTCCATTTTGCCTTTTGTGTCTTGTGTTGTGCCTTTCATTTCCATAGATTCTGCCAGTTGTTTTTTTGAACTTTTGATTTCTGCCTTATGTATGCCATATGTTTTCTTTATAGTCTTTATCTCCTTTGCCATAACTTCTCTAAACTTTTTTAATTGATTTAGTATTAGTTGTTTAAATTCCTGTATCTCAGTTGAAGTGTAAGTTTGTTCCTTTGACTGGGCCACAACTTTGTTTTTCTTAGTGTAGATTGTAGCTTTCTGTTGTCTAGGCATCTGACCTCCTGGGCCACCCCAATCAGGTTTTCCAAGATAAGAACAGGCTCAGGCCCCAGAAGGAGGAATTATTCAGTATCCAGTTTCCCTGATGGTGTGTCTTACAGGATTGACACACCCTGTGCTTTTCTGCCCAGCAGGTGGTGCCTGTGAGCCTGTCACTACAGACTGGTGTAAGGAGGTGTTACTGGGGGCTGTTTTCCCCCAGGATCTGGGTTTTTTTTTTCCTGAATGGAAGGTGGGTAGTAGAGCTGGGCCCCACCTCTTTCCTTTGGGAAGATATGCCCCATAGGGAGAGGTCATTTGCATATAAATAGATTCTTTGTTTCTCTGACTCTGCTATCTCCACCCTTGTCTGGGTCTGAGTGCTTCCAGCTACTGTAGAGCACTGCAAGCCAAAAATGGTTGAGGCTTTCTCCACTGAATCACCCAGGCTGAGAGAGAGAGAAAGGGACAGAAAGCCCCCAGATGCACCCATCAGCCAGAGATAGCACTCAGTCCTTTGGGCTCCCTGTACCAAGACACATACATCCCTTGGCTCTCCAAGGTCAGTCATCACCAAAAGCCTCTGTCTGCTTCTTGGGGATTCACAGTCTGTATTGAGCAGTTAACATTAAAACCCCAGTTGGAGCTGGGCTGAGGTATATTTGATTGTTCAGAGAGTGCTGCTCTCTAGCACAGTGAGGCTTCCATGAGGGAGGGGCTCTTGGCTCTCAGCTTGGGTCCACAGTTTTTACTTACAGAATTTATGCTGCAATCTTGGGCATTCCTCCCAATTCATGTTGGTGTATGATGAGTGGACAGTCACATTTATCTCACCACAATTATTCCTGGTTATTTACTTGTTGTTTCTGTTTATTAGTTGTTCCGGGGGGCTAACTAGCTTCCACTCCTCTCTATGCTGAAATCCTAGCTCTCTCCATACTTTCTGAGTCAGCCTCCACCAATCCTCCAGAGGAAGAAAAATCAATTTTCTCCACAATCACCCTTGGACACTGTCCCAGTTTCTGAGGATCCATATACTTATTTATAACCCTTTTAGGGGCCTTGGCACATACTGCTTTTTAAAATCCTTGACACCAGTGGTTTCCATGGCTGGCTGATCATTTCCCACAGATATTTTGATTCAGTAAGTCCCAAGTTAAGCCCAACTGCCAGGTTAAGATTTTTCTCAAATGACCCCAAGACAGCCATTCCTAAGTGATAAGCAAGCAAAAATGTTTCCATTGGTAAATGAAAATGTCAGTGCACATTGGCTCAGGATATATGCATTGCAGTCAAAGTCTCTCATTGTCTATTTTTCATGTATATGTCTCTGCCACTGCTCTAATTTTTCTTTCCTACTCTGTGGAGTAAAGAAGATTGGATATCACCATGGACAGTTAACAGTTAGTTCTTCCCCTGGGGTAGATTAAAGAATCCATATAGGCTGGGGTAGAAAGCCATCAGTCACTTTTTGCTCAGAGAATTTCCAAGTTTAATTCAAAAGAAGTATACTGGCCAGTAACAGACTTGGATTCTGTAACTACCTGTGGTTCTGTGAAGTCATTTACCTGATCTCACACCTTAATACCCCTATCTGGAAAAGAGCATATTGGAGTCATTTATCTAAACCATTGCATTACATATAAATGAACAGAGGCAAATTTTACCTTATTATTTTTCAAATGCCTGATGAATAGGAAAACTAACTATTTTAAATCACAGATACAGGATCAGACTTTTGAAAACTTAAATCTCTCAGTTACAAGGTCTCAAATGCCAAGAAATTGGCAGATATGCCATGATAGACCCTATTTCATTAATAATTTCTTACATTTAGTAAAACTATACATTCCTCTCTTCTCATTTCAATCATTCCCCTTGTAAAAGAAGGTGATGATCAGTTACTTATGTGTTTTAATATTTAATTTTGTGCTTTGGGAAAGCACAGAAGATATTGAGCACAAATTAGAACAGAAGCAAAGGAGAAATACCCTGGCAGCTACCTGTATTCTGTCTCCATAGATGCAAGTAAATTTTGTTTCACCTCTAGTGTCAATAAAGCCATACATATGTTTATTATAGAGTTAAAAAAGTGCATTAGTGTTGGGGATTGAATCATGTACCCCACAAAGATGTAATTTTAATCCACATTGCTGTGGATGTGAACCTATTTGCACATAGGACTTTTTGAAAATGTTATTATTAGTTAAGGTGTGGACACACAGAATCAGGGTGGGTCTTAATTCATGTGACTAGATGCCTTATAAAGGAAAGAAATTCAGATGCAGTCAGGGAAGCCAGAAAATATAGAAGCAAGAAGTCAGAAAAAGCCACAGGAGGATGCAAAAGATATAACCATGTGACAGAGGTAGTTGCAAGTCAAGGAACCCTAAGGATTGAGGTAATCCATAACCTGAATACTACAAACTCCTAGAGAAAGCATGGCATTGCTGACCTCTTGATTTTGGACTTCTGGAATCTAAAACTGTAAGCCAAAAAAATAAAAATTCCTGTTGCTTAAGCCAACAAGTTTAACATAACTGTATTTGTCATTGCAGCTATGGCAAAGGAAGACAATTAGGGACCATTAAGGTTTCTTCATGGGAAAACAGAATTAAATCATATTTTCCTCTTTAAATCTGGTAAAGACTATTCCAGATTGAATCAAACATTTTGGAAACAATATAACTGATTCTTATTGGTATCAGTTTCTTACTGTGAAAAAGCTTTTATTTCCAAAATAATTAACAGAATTTCAATTCAAATAAGGGTGTTTTATAGAATTCATACAAATAAGTGACATACTGACATACAAGACATTTTTATCATTGGCATTGGTCAAAATAGCAATGTGCCCTTATCTACCAGCAAGCATTCCATCTTATAGACAAATATCAGGAGGTAAGGAAAATATATTTGTCCTAGACAATACAGTATTGTTGAACAAGTTTTGTCTCATGTAAATAATGTCTTTTATTTATTACAGCAAATTTTGGGGAATTTTTGACAACACAACTATTGTTGGGATTAGGCATGCTTTATGTTGTTTTGGCCTGTTTATGTATGTGGTATTGGTACATGTTTCAATGTTCCTTGCTATACCCCATGGTAAAGCTGACATTTGAATCAATTCTGTTATCATTTTAAAACTCCCTATTTGGAAGTGTTAATGGAAGCATCTGAAACCTAACACCTGTGACTTGTTATGACCTTGAAGAAAATTTAAAATATAGTAGGGGGAAACAATACAGGTAAATTTTTCCAACTTCTTCAGTCAAAAATCTTGCTAAGTATTTTGAAAGTTGATTTTATTGTATTTTTGGTATTTCCAATTGCACTAAGAAAAATGTTGATGGGCTAGCCATTCAGTTAGATTAAATTAAAAATAAAAAAATGTGCAACTGAGTAAATGTGTTTTATTAATGACATGGTTCAGTTATTATTTATAGGTAGACTAATGGCTTTTGATATTATTCCAAGGATTCTCAGAAAGCAGTCTTGTATAACAGCACATAAAGACAGAAAAGTAGCTTCATTTAATTTTGAGGGGAGAGATTGTATTTTACTTATTTTATGTTGCATAGTACTCAACTGCCTTGCTTGTTTTAGGCTTTCAATATATATTTATTGGCTATTTGGCTGAATTAAAAAATGAATGAGAGAATGAATACCAGAACCAGGCCTAAGCATCCTTTTAAGGACCAAGATAAATATGTAAACTAAATTCTAATGCTCTTTTAGTTATCTTGGATTCTACTTATGGGTTGAAAATTGTGTCAAATTACTTTAAACACATCAACATGCTTGGCTTTATGGGTAGAGAAAGGACACTGTGTTAGGAATGAAGAAATTGGTGGTGTATAGTCTCTGCCATGAACTTGCTTTATCTTGATACAATTACTTAGCAGCGTCATCATTAGGTAAATTGAGAGATGTGACTTGATGACCCTGGGAACATTTTCAGATCAATTGCTATGTGATTTTCTGGTAATCTTTCTGAGGCAAGGACCATGATACTGTAAAGCATTTTTCTACTGTGGAACATTATGCAAGATTATGATTTATAAGGGGAAGACAACTTGATTTTCTTCTACTGCTGCCAGTTTAATAATTCTTAACTGCTCTTTAACTAAAAAGAATCACACATTTATAAAATGGTTGTAGAGTACTGTATTTGTTAAGCCCATTGCTCTCTAGAAGAACTATCCATAAAATTATACTATATAATACTAAGTGGGTATTCTTATTCTAACTGGTGCTTAAAAGGGACAAGAAACCTGTCCCATACATGACTACCTTATCCCAAATGATTATCAAATTAATGAAGAGACTTGGTATAGAATAGGTCTAACCAATGAATCTGAAGTAGTTCATTGATTGCATACAAAATGTACCTGGCTGTTTCAGTTTGTGACTTAGGTGAAAATAAATAAAAAATCAACCCCAACTTGTTTTCATAATTCTAAATCTACAGAAAGCATTTTTTTCTCAGTAATGTCAATGAACAATGATTTAGTTTAATTCTCTATCTGGAATCTCAAGTTATGGCCAAATACCTGTACAAAAATTATTAATGTGCAGAAATGTAGCCTGAAGTTTGTCCTATGTGACATATGTTTGGAGACATCTGGGAAAATTTATAGTGACCTGTCTTAGAAATCTTTATTCCTCAACAAGAGGCTTTTGTGGTGTAAAGACAGAATCATTATATTAATTATGTGGTGCAGCTGTCCTATGAAACACTGTCATTATCATATTGCTTTAGATGTTCTATTGCATTTGTTTTGATATCTCTCTGAATCAAACATATGAGTGTGATGATATAGATAGACTGGAGTGCATATATAATTATATACTTAGTGGTCTTCATGTATGTTTTTCAGTGACATGTAACTCATTACACTAGGGAGCAGCAAACTTTATTTTTGACATAAATATTGTTCTTATAAGAACTTAGATGTTAAATTTATTCAATACAGCATGAAAATTTTTAAGTTGATTTTAATTACTAAAATATAATTATTGAATATTTTTGTGTGTGTATGTGTGTGTGTGTGTGTGTGTGTATATATATACTTGAAATTTAATTCTCTGTCATAATGACCTCTAAAGCAGTGGGATTGGCACAACTCACTAGATGATCAGAGAGTTAAATGGGGCCTAGACCAAAATAACCCCACAAATCAGAGTATTAATTATTCTATTCCTGCTCTATTGCTATTTCTATTAGTGCATATGCAATTGATCTAACTTTATGTAAAATAACATGTGAAAAGAGAGTTAAGATCTATTTGTTTCATTGTTTCATATGAGCAGGTAAATGATTAGATATCTAAAAAATAAGAGGTGGTAACAAAATGATTATATTTAACCCACAGTGCACTAAAAATATTAATGAAACAAAAGTATACCATTTCCCAATTTAAAATGTTTTATTGAATTTAAAAATGAACTTCTAGATTTGAATCCAATCAAGTATTTTGCTAAATGTTTCATTTTTGGATATCAAAATGAGATTTTCTAACAACATGAATACCAAGATATTTTAAAGTGAATCTATTGTTATAAACCTCAAATACCTTTCTGGAAGAAATAGGAAGAACAACCAAGTATTTCAATGTTCTACTTTTCTTTCTTTTTATTCTATTATTCTACAGGTACTTATTAAACTTACAAAGGTCAAATATTGTCTGATCGAAAACAAAACAAATCAACAAGAACAACAAATGCCCTTAGTAAAGAAGATTGGTAGAATTGTCTCTTTATTTGCAAATGAATGATGGTAACTAGATCTTATCTAAGGTATCTTCCCTTTCTTTATAGAGGCCATCATTTATTCTGTGATTCTTAACTTTATGAGGTTAGAACTGTATTAAAGCTTGCTGTAATTTCCTATGATTTTTGTTTGTTTTTTATACATTTGTTTACATATGTTTCTGAGATGCCAAAATTACTTTTACCCTGATGAACACTCTCTTAGTTGATTAGTCCTGCTTTATCAAGTTGCAAAAGGGAAGGGACAATGTTCATGGAAAATTAATATAATTTATCCATTTATTCAGTGCATATATATTGAGTGCCCACTATTTGCCAGACATTGCTCTAGAAGTTGGAGATTGAGTCATTGCCCTGAAAGAGGCAATATTCTAATGGAGACAATCATATAATTTATTAATTAATTCCAAATGTGATTTTATCACATTACAATCTTCTAGGTAGTTGTATGGGTGAACATTATTGGATCAACTGAAAAATGAGCAAACAAAACTTCTACCTCCCCCACATTCATGAAATTCTTAGAAGCATTGATGTTGACTACAAAACATAGGAGCTTAGCTTTAGTGAACCTCATTGTAATGTGAGTGAACAATAAATATTGTTCTTTGAAAATTTGAAATAAAAGGAGTATCTAGAAATATATCCAAGTGATTTTCATAACTTCAATTTAAATGTCACGCTTAGGAGTGGGGAAGAGAATAAACTAGGGAGACAGAAAGCCATATTTTATTGGCTCATAAGAAATACAAATTAAGTTCTTGCTGCCAGAATGAAAGATAGCTGATCCAGTCTCACCATCAAAGGCTCATAACATGTCCATTCTTTAGGGTGAATTGACATTTCTAGCAGATGCATTGTATTAGTCAGGGTTCTCTAGGGAAACAGAACCAAGAGGAGATATCAGCAAATACTACGAGATTTTTATAAGAATAGTCTCATGTGACTGTGGGGAAGGGCAATTCCAAATTCTGTAGAGAATGCTGAAAGTTCAGAATTCCAAAGAAAATTTTTAATGAATTCCCAGGGAGAAGCTGGCTGGCTGAAATAGAGATGGAAATTCTCTCCTCTGCTGAAATCACCACTTCTATTTTAAAAGCCTTCAACTGATTGGATCAGACATCTGCCATTTTTGAAGGCAATCTCCTCAGTTGAGTGTAGATGTAATCAGCCATAGATTACAAAGCAAATCAATCAATTTATACAAATGCAATCAAATTACTAAGGATATAAGTACATGAAATGTCCTCACTGTAAAAATCAGATGAGTGCCTACTTGACCAAACAACTGAACAACAAAATCAGGCCAAGTTGACACATGAGCTTAACCATCCCAGTCTATCCATGTCAAATTTGTAGCTACAAACAACTTAAACCATACTTAATCTCTAAATAAAAATATTAACAGTCATATATTCATTTAACAACACTCAACTATCCTGAATACAGCCAGAATTGCACTAAATCCCCAGAACTGGATGCAAGGCCTTGAGTAACATTCACTTTGTTTAAAAAAATTCAGTTCTATTGAGATACATTCACACACCATACAATCATCCAAGAGCACAATCAACTGTTCACACCACCATCATACTGCCCTGCATTCACTGCCCCAATTCACCCCTTGAAATTTTCCTTACACCAGAAAGAATAAATATAAGTGCAAAAAAGTTAAAAAAGAACACCCAAATCATTCCACCCATCCTACCCCATTTCCACCTAGTTTTGTTCCCATTTTTCTACTCATGCATCCACACACTGGACAAAGGGAATGTGATCCACAAGGTTTTCATAACCACCCTGTCACCCCTTGTAAGCTACATTGATATACAATCATCCCCAAGAGACATGGCTACTGGGCTGTAGTTTGGTAGCTTCAGGTGTTTGCTTTTAGGCATTCAACACATCAAAACCTAAAAAGGGGATATCTATATATTGTACAAGAATGCCCACCAGAGTGAACCCTTGATTCCACTAAAAATCTCAGAGCCACTGAAACTCAACTTTGCCTCATTTTTCATCCCACTTTTGCCAAGAAGATGTTCCTAATACCATGATGCCAGGTCCAGATTCATCCCCAGGAGTCATATCTTGCATTGCCAGGGAGATTTACACTCCTGGGACTCAGGTCCCACATAGGGGAGAGGGTAGCAAGATCACCCTCTCAGCTGACTTATCTAGAGAGAGAGATACACCTCTGAACAACAAAAAGTCACTCAAGGGAAACTCCCAGGTACAATTATAAGCAGGCGTACCTTCTCCTTTGCAGCAATGAGTTTCATAAGTGCAAGCCTTAAGATAGAGGGATCAGCATACCAAACCATCAGTCCCCAATGTTTGTGAGAACATCAGCAACCAACAAGATGAGGAAGTCCAACACTTCCACATCTTCCCTCAGCCCCTCAGAGGGGGGGTTCCTGAATATATATTTCTATTCTCTGCCCAAATTACTTTGGGATGTGTCACTATTTCATGCTAACCTATATAAACCTACCAGATCTCACTTCCTATTAAAAGTTCCATGTAATTATGGTTTTTGAACAAACTGTACAAGTTGTTTTTTTTAAGAAAATATAGACTCTGCACCAAATAAATGTCCCCTCCCTTGGTCTCATATGGAAGCTGAAGTTTTAAAACACAGTCAGTATCATCATTAGCCTTTTGGCCTGATTTGCCCTATTCCTAACCAGATCTGCTCCATTCATATCTCTAGTTAAAATCTGGACTACTTTTCAGCTTTTTTTAACATTTGCTGTATGTGCTAATACTGACATTCATATCAGCTGAGATCTAGCTCTGAGTTTCAGGTGTCACACAGATACCCAAAGTTCAAGAGACTGATCAGATTATACACAAAGGGATCAGCATCTCAGAACTTGGAGACAGCCATTATAATTCAGGAATAGATGTGACTACTGTAAGAGCTGACAATCTAGGGACCATTACAGTAAGTGTTACCCTGATAAGCTACACTCTAAGATTCAATTCTGAGTTTACACATTGTAGTTAGTCCATACTGATGAGGCATTATAATGTTTACCTTTTTTCTGGTGTACTTCACTAAAAAAAAACTGTCCACAGGATCCATTCAACTTGTGTGTCTCACAGCTTCACTCCTTGCAGTTGCTCAGTATTCCATTGTATGCATACACCACAGTTCACCATTCTGTTCCTCAGTTGATGTACCCTTAGGCCACCACTACCCATTGCAAATCATGAATACTGCCTCCATAAACATCAGTGTGCAAATGTCCATACATGTGCCTGTTCTCAGATCTTCCAAGTACACACTCCATAATGAGGTTGCAGAACCTTATGGCACCCACATACTTAGCTTCCTGTGGAACCACCACTCTGTCTCACAGATAAGATACACCATTCTGGCCCCTCACCAACAGTAAATAGGCACATCTCTCTTTCCATGTTTTCACAGCACTTTTATCCCTATTTATATTTTTCATACAGTTTTATGGAGATATATTCACATACCAAACAATTATCCACAGTGTACAATCAATTTTTCACAGTATCATCATATAATTGTGCATTTATCACCACAGTCAGCACTAGAACATACTGATTACTATGAAGATAGGTGTCTTATTTAAAGAATAACAAAAAAGAAAATAAAATAAAGTAAAATATCATAAAATACAATATAGTAGTAAGGTCAGACAACACCACCACTAACAAGAATCCTATATCTGTCCCTTATTTACCTCTCTCATACACATTTAGTTTGGTATATTGCCACTATTACCTTTAATGGAAGCACAGTACAATATTACTGTTCACCATAAACTCCAGTTTGCTTTGATTATACATTTTCCTCACTACCATCCCTTTTCCAACACTTTGCATGGTTGACATTCATTTGTTCTCCCACATGTAAAAACATTTTTATATTTGTACATTTAGTCACAATCATTGACCACTCCAGTTTTTACTAAGTTACACAGGCCCAGTCTTTATTTTCTGTCTTTATGTCGAGTGTCATACATGCCTCTAGCCCTCTTCTTTCAGCTTTACTCACAGGCATCTTTGTTCAATGTACTTAAAATATTGTGCTACCATCACACAGTATTATTTTATCTATTTTTGGATCTATACAATCAATCCTGCTTAACTTTCTGTAGTCCTTCAGCATCAAATGGCTGATTTCTACCCTCTTTCTATCTACTTATAGCCTGTTATCAGCTTTTATCTCTCAAAGTTTGCTCATTAATGTTAGTTCATAATAGTGAGACCATACAGTATTTGTCCTTTTGATTTTGGCTAACTTCATTCAGCATAACATCCTAAAGATTCATCCATGTTATTATGTGTTTCATGACTTTGCCCGTATGTCTGTGTAACATTCCATCACGTGTATATACCACAGTTTGTTTATACATTCATCCATTGATGGGCATTTGTGCTGTTTCCATCTCCTGGCAATAGTGAATAATGCTGTTATAAACATTGGTTTACAAATGTCCATTCATATCTTACCTTTCATTTTCTCTGAGTATATATGCAGCAAAGAAATAGCTGGGCCATAGGGCAAATCTATGCTTAGCTTCCTGTGGAACAACTACACTGCCATCCAGAGTAGTCACACCATTCTACATTCCAACCAACAGTGAATAAGTGTGCCTCCTTCTCCACATCCTCTCCAGCAGTTGTAATTTTCTGTTTTTTAGATAATGGGCATTCTGGTATGTGTGAGATGATATCTCATTGTAGTTTTGATTTGCATTTCCCTAATAGCCAGTGAAGTTGAGCATTTTTTGTATTTTTTGACCCATTTGTATGTTCTATTCAGAAATGTGTCTGTCCTGTCTTTTGTCCATTTTTAATTGGGTTGTTTGTCTTTCTGTTGTTGAGTTGTAGGATCCTTTTATACAGTCAGGATATTAAGCCCTTATCTTATATGTGGTTTCCAAATATTGTCTCCCATTGTGTAGGCTGTATTTTTACTTTTACCACAAAGTTCCTTGATGTACAAATGTGTTTAATTTTGAGGGGATCCCATTTGTGTATTTCTTCTTTGGTTGCTCATACTTTGGGTGCAAGGTCTAGTAAATGACCTCCTAGCACAAGATCTTTAAGATATTGCCCTACATTTTCTTCTAAGAGTCTTATGGTCTTAAGACTAATGTTTAGGTCTTTGATCCATTTTGAGTTAATTTTTATATAAAGTGTGAGATAGGAGTCCTATTTCATTCTTTAGGAAATGGATATCCAGTTATTCAAACACAATTGATTGAAGAGGATACTCTGTCCCAGTTGCTTTGGTTTGACTGCCTTATCAAAAATCAATTGTTCACAGATGGGAGAGTCTATTTCTGAACACTCAATTTTTTTTTTTAATCTTCATTTTATTGAGATATATTCACATACCACGCAGTCATACAAAACAAATCGTACTTTCGATTGTTTACAGTACCATTACATAGTGGTACATTCATCACCCAAATCAATCCCTGACACCTTCATTAGCACACACACAAAAATAACAAGAATAATAATTAGAGTGAAAAAGAGCAATTGAAGTAAAAAAGAACACTGGGTACTTTTGTCTGTTTGTTTCCTTCCCCTATTTTTCTACTCATCCATCCATAAACTAGACAAAGTGGAGTGTGGTCCTTATGGCTTTCCCAATCCCATTGTCACCCCTCATAAGCTACATTTTTATACAACTGTCTTCGAGATTCATGGGTTCTGGGTTGTAGTTTGATAGTTTCAGGTATCCACCACCAGCTACCCCAATTCTTTGGAACCTAAAAAGGGTTGTCTAAAGTGTGCATAAGAGTGCCCACCAGAGTGACCTCTCGGCTCCTTTTGGAATCTCTCTGCCACTGAAGCTTATTTCATTTCCTTTCACATCCCCCTTTTGGTCAAGAAGATGTTCTCCGTCCCACGATGCCAGGTCTACGTTCCTCGCCGGGAGTCATATTCCACGTTGCCAGGGAGATTCACTCCCCTGGGTGTCTGATCCCACGTAGGGGGGAGGGCAGTGATTTAACCTTTCAAGTTGGCTTAGCTAGAGAGACAGGGCCACATCTGAGCAACAAAGAGGCATTCGGGAGGAGGCTCTTAGGCACAACCATAGGGAGGCCTAGCCTCTCCTTTGCAGCAACCGTCTTCCCAAGGGTAAAACCTATGGTAGAGGGCTCAACCCATCAAACCACCAGTCCCCTATGTCTGTGGTCATGTTAGCAACCATGGAGGTGGGGTAGGCGAATACCCCTGCATTCTCCACAGGCTCCTCAAGGGGGCACTACATCTTTTTTTTTTCCTTGTTATTCTTTTTTTTTTTTTTTAACTTTCCCTTCTTTTTTAAATCAACTGTATGAAAAAAAATGTTAAAAAGAAAACAAACATACAATAAAAGAACATTTCAAAGAGACCATAACAAGGGAGTAAGAAAAAGACAACTAACCTAAGATAACTGCTTAAATTCCAACATGTTCCTACTTTACCCCAAGAAAGTTACCTAATATAGCAACATTTCTGTGAACTTGCTCCTACTATATCCATCAGAAATTAACAGACCATAGTCATTCCTGGGCATCCCCAGAACGTTAAATAGCTTATCTGTTCTTCTTGGATTATTGTTCCCCCTTCCTTAATTGCTCTCTACTGCTAGTTCCCCTACATTCTACATTATAAACCATTTGTTTTACATTTTTCAAAGTTCACATTAGTGGTAGCATATAATATTTCTCTTTTTGTGCCTGGCTTATTTCGCTCAGCATTATCTCTTCAAGGTTCATCCATGTTGTCATATGTTTCACGAGATCGTTCCTTCTTACTGCCGCGTAGTATTCCATCATGTGTATATACCACATTTTATTTATCCACTCATCTGTTGAAGGACATTTGGGTTGTTTCCATCTCTTGGCAATTGTGAATAATGCTGCTATGAACATTAGCGTGCAGATATCTGTTCGTGTCACTGCTTTCCGATCTTCCGGGTATATACCGAGAAGAGCAATCGCTGGATCGAATGGTAGCTCTATATCTAGTTTTCTAAGGAACTGCCAGACTGACTTCCAGAGTGGCTGAACCATTATACAGTCCCACCAACAATGAATAAGAGTTCCAATTTCTCCACAACCCCTCCAGCATTTGTAGTTTCCTGTTTGTTTAATGGCAGCCATTCTAACCGGTGTTAGATGGTATCTCATTGTGGTCTTAATTTGCATCTCTCTAATAGCTAGTGAAGCTGAACATTTTTTCATGTGTTTCTTGGCCATTTGTATTTCCTCTTCAGAGAACTGTCTTTTCATATCTTTTGCCCATTTTCTAATTGGGCTGTCGGTACTATTGTCATTGAGTTGTAGGATTTCTTTATATATGCAAGATATCAGTCTTTTGTCAGATACATGGTTTCCAAAAATTTTTTCCCATTGAGTTGGCTGCCTCTTTACCTTTTTGAGAAATTCCTTTGAGGTGCAGAAACTTCTAAGCTTGAGGAGTTCCCATTTATCTATTTTCTCTTTTGTTGCTTGTGCTTTGGGTGTAAAGTCTAGGAAGTGGCCGCCTAATACAAGGTCTTGAAGATGTTTTCCTACATTATGTTCTAGAAGTTTTATGGTACTTTCTTTTATATTGAGATCTTTGGTCCATTTTGAGTTAATTTTTGTGTAGGGGGTGAGGTAGGGGTCCTCTTTCATTATTTTGGATATGGATATCCAACTCTCCCAGCCCCATTTGTTGAAAAGACCATTATGACTCAGTTCAGTGACTTTGGGGGCTTTATCAAAGATCAGTCGGCCATAGATCTGAGGGTCTATCTCCAAATTCTCAATTTGATTCCATTGATCTATATGTCTATCTTTGTGCCAGTACCATGCTGTTTTGGCAACTGTGGCTTTATAATAAGCTTCAGAGTCAGGGAGTGTAAGTCCTCCCACTTCGTTTTCCTTTTTTAGAGTGTCTTTAGCAATTCAAGGCATCTTCCCTTTCCAAATAAATTTGATAACTAGCTTTTCCAAGTCTGCAAAGTAGGTTGTTGGAATTTTGATTGGGATTGCATTGAATCTGTAGATGAGTTTGGGTAGATCTGACATCTTAATGACATTTAGTCTTCCTATCCATGAACATGGAATATTTTTCCATCTTTTAAGGTCCCCTTCTATTTCTTTTAGTAGAGTTATGTAGTTTTCTTTGTATAGGTCTTTTACATCTTTGGTTAAGTTTATTCCTAGGTACTTGATTTTTTTAGTTGCTATTGAAAATGGTATCTTTTTCTTGAGTGTCTCTTCAGTTTGTTCATTTCTAGCATATAGAAATATTACTGACTTATGTGCATTAACCTTGCATCCCGCTACTTTGCTAAATTTGTTTATTAGCTCTAGTAGCTGTATCGTCGATTTCTCAGGGTTTTCTAGATATAAGATCATATCATCTGCAAACAATGACAGTTTTACTTCTTCTTTTCCAATTTGGATGCCTTTTATTTCTTTGTCTTGCCGGATTGCCCTGGCTAGCACTTCCAGCACAATGTTGAATAACAGTGGTGACAGCGGGCATCCTTGTCTTGTTCCTGATCTTAGAGGGAAGGCTTTCAGTCTCTCACCATTGAGTACTATGCTGGCTGTGGGTTTTTCATATATGCTATTTATCATGTTGAGGAAGTTTCCTTCAATTCCTACCTTTTGAAGTGTTTTTATCAAAAAGGGATGTTGGATTTTGTCAAATGCTTTTTCAGCATCTATTGAGATGATCAATTGATTTTTCCCTTTTGACTGGTTAATGTGTTGTAATACATTGATTGATTTTCTTATGTTGAACCATCCTTGCATGCCTGGAATGAACCCCACTTGGTCATGGTGTATGATATTTTTAATGTGTCTTTGGATTCGATTTGCAAGTATTTTGTTGAGGATTTTTGCATCTATATGCATTAGGGAGATTGGCCGGTAGTTTTCCTTTTTTGTAGCATCTTTGCCTGGTTTTGGTATTAGATTGATGTTAGCTTCATAAAATGAGTTAAGTTGTGTTCCATTTTCTTCAATGTTTTGAAAGAGTTTGAGTAAGATTGGTGTCAGTTCTTTCTGGAAAGTTTGGTAGAATTCCCCTGTGAAGCCATCTGGCCCTGGGCATTTATTTGTGGGAAGATTTTTGATGACTGATTGGATCTCTTTGCTTGTCATGGGTTGGTTGAGGTCTTCTATTTCTTCTCTGGTCAGTGTAGGTTGTTCATATGTTTCCAGGAAATTGTCCATTTCCACTACATTATCCAGTTTGTTGCCATACAGTTGTTCATAATATCCTCTTATAATTTTTTTTAATTTCTTCAGGATCTGCAGTTATGTCACCTTTTTCATTCATTATTTTGTTTATATGGGTCTTCTCTCTTTTTGATTTTGTCATTCTAGCGAGGGGCTTGTCAATCTTGTTGATCTTCTCAAAGAACAAACTTTTGGTGATATTTATCCTCTCTATTGTTTTTTTGTTCTCTATGTCATTTATTTCTGCTTTAATCCTTGTTATTTCTTTTCTTCTACTTGGTTTAGGATTGGTTTGCTGTTCATTTTCTAGCTTCTTCAGTTGATCCATTAGTTCTTTGATTTTGGCTCTTTCTTCCTTTTTAATATATGCGTTTAGTGCTATAAATTTCCCCCTTAGCACTGCTTTTGCTGCATCCCATAGGTTTTGGTATGTTGTGTTCTCATTTTCATTCATCTCTATATATTTAGCAATTTCTCTTGCTATTTCTTCTTTAACCCACTGATCGTTTAGGAGTGTGTTGTTTAACCTCCAGGTATTTGTGAATTTTCTAAGTCTCTGATGGTTATTGACTTCTAATTGTATTCCATTGTGGTCAGAGAATGTGCTTTGAATAATTTCAATCTTTTTAAATTTATTGAGGCTTGTTTTATGTCCCAGCATATGATCTATTCTGGAGAAAGTTCCATGAGCACTAGAAAAGTATGTGTATCCTGGTGATTTGGGATGTAATGTCCTGTATATGTCTGTTAAATCTAATTCATTTATCAGATTGTTTAGGTTTTCAATTTCCTTATTGGTCTTCTGTCTGGTTGATCTATCTATAGGAGAGAGTGATGTGTTGAAGTCTCCCACAATTATTGTGGAAACATCAATTGCTTCCTTTAGTTTTGCCAGTGTTTCTCTCATGTATTTTGTGGCACCTTGATTGGGTGCATAGACATTTACGATTGTTATTTCTTCTTGCTGAATTGCCCCTTTTATTAGTATGTACTGGCCTTCTTTGTCTCTCAAAACATCCCTGCCTTTGAAGTCTATTTTATCTGAGATTAATATTGCTGCACCTGCTTTCTTTTGGCTGTAGGTTGCATGAAATATTTTTTTCCATCCTTTCACTTTCAGTTTCTTGTGTCCCTGTGTCTAAGATGAGTCTCTTGTATGCAACATATTGATGGTTCATTTTTTTCGATCCATTCTGCGAATCTATATCTTTTAATTGGGGAGTTTAATCCATTTACATTCAACATTATAACCGTGAAGGCATTTCTTGAATCAGCCATCTTATCCTTTGGTTTATGTTTGTCATATTTTTCCCCTCTGTCTATTAATATCCTTTATTGTACCCATACCGAATCTCTTTAGTACTGAACCTTTTTCCAAGTCTCTCTGTCGTTTCTTTGTTTCTCTGTCTGTAGGGCTCCCTTTAGTATCTCCAGTAGGGCAGGTCTCTTGTTAGCAAATTCTCTCAGCATTTGTTTGTCTGTGAAAAATTTAAGCTTTCCCTCATATTTGAAGGAGAGCTTTGCTGGATAAAGTATTCTTGGCTGGAAATTTTTCTCACTCAGAATTTTAAATATATCGTGCCACTGCCTCTTGCCTCCATGGTGGCTGCTGAGTAGTCACTAATTAGTCTTATTCTGTTTCCTTTGTATGTGGTGAATTGCTTTTCTCTTGCTGCTTTCAGAACTTGCTCCTTCCCTTCTGTGTTTGACAGTGTGATCAGTATATGTCTCAGAGTGGGTTTATTTGGATTTATTCTATTTGGGGTTCGCTGAGCATTTATGATTTGTGTATTTATGTTGTTTAGAAGATTTGGGAAGTTTTCCCCAACAATTTCTTTGAATACTCTTCCTAGACCTTTACCCTTTTCTTCCCCTTCTGGGACACCAATGAGTCTTATATTTGGACGTTTCATATTATCTATCATATCCCTGAGGTCCATTTCGATTTTTTCAATTTTTTCCCCATTCTTTCTTTTATGCTTTCATTTTCCATTCTGTCATCTTCCAGGTGACTGATTCGTTGTTCAACTTCCTGTAGTCTTGTACTATGAGTGTCCAGAATCTTTTTAATTTGGTCAACAGTTTCTTTAATTTCCATAAGATCATCCATTTTTTTATTTAATCTTGCAATGTCTTCTTTATGCTCTTCTAGGGTCTTCTTGATTTCCTTTGTCTCCCGTACTATGGTCTCATTGTTCATCTTTAGTTCTTTGAGTAGCTGCTCTAGGTGCTGTGTCTCTTCTGATCTGTTGATTTGGGTGCTTGGGCTTGGGTTATCCATATTGTCTGGTTTTTTCATATGCTTTATAATTTTCTGTTGTTTTTGGCCTCTTGGCATTTGCTGAACTTGATAGGATTCTTTTAGGATTTGTAGACCAATTGAAGTCCTTATCTCTAATTTATCAGATCTACAGCTTCGTGGAGTACACTTTCTCTAACTAACCAGCAGGTGGCGTCCACGAGCCACCTGTTCTCCACAAGCCAGTTCTCCCCTGCTTAGCCTTTTTGGTGAGTGGGGGAGTGAGTCTTGTGGGGTCCAATTGGTGTACCAAGCTGGCGTGTGTAGTTGGTGTTGCCTGCCCTGTATATGGGGCGTGTTTCTGGGCAGTCAGGGAGGGGGGGGTGGCCCTAACAATCAAATCTCCCTGGTGATCCTAGAGTTTTAAAGCTGCTGCAATAGTCTAATCCTTCAGTTCAGTCCTGCCACAGTTTGTCTCTGCCACTGACCCACAAGTCCTTGGTATTGGCGTATGGCTCCTGAGACTTGCAAGTGGGCCCCTCTTCCAGGCCGTGCACCCCTGGTCCTCTGTTGAGGGATGACTGTGCTATGTCACAGGTGAGTGCCGTCCCCCCAGGGCAGTTCTGGGCTGCTGGGCTGTGTAGGGAGGCTCCCAGTCTGCTGAAATGATGGCTGAATGGAGCTTTGTTAATTCACACTGCTCTACCTTCCCAACTCTGGGCCAATCAGCTGAGGTTGCAGGGAAGGCTAATGTCCACGCCCAGTTTTGTGGTGTGTGCCTGTTATTTGAAGCACTTCCGTCACACTGGGTTGTCTGGGGCAGTTCTGGGCTATGGGGCTGGCGATGGGCAGGAGTGTTTCCTGTCCACCAGGATGATGGCTGTGAGCGGACACCCCCCTTTTCTTCGGAAGTTGTGGTGTTTAGTGAATTTTCTCAGCCATTGGATTATTGCCTTTTGTCTCAGAGCGCTCCTAGTTCTGCTCTTGACTTGACCTGCCCAAATTGCAAGTCTTTGAAGCTTTCTGTATTGGGCTTCTTAGAGTAATTGTTTTAGAAAAAGAAAAAAGGATTAAAAAAAAAAAAAAAAAAGGGCCCTCCTCAGAGATCTAATGGGTTATTGAAATGCTAAGAGACAAAGCAACCAGGGCCATTAAGGAAAGGTCCACAGGGCAGAGAGATCAGCTTTTCTTCGGGATTTGCATATGCACCTCAGGGCCTGAGCTCGGGCCTGAGCTCTGCCCTTCCCCTTTCTATGTTCACCAGAACTCCAAAAATCCTCTGCTTTTATTTTGGAGTTTTTCGTGTTGTTTTTTTTCTATGCCTGTCTCCTCTCTGCTGGGCTGGCAGCTCTCAGATTCTCTGGTGTCTGGTCTCCGTCTATCTATGGTTGGAGTTTGGATCAGCAGAATGAGTTTCCGATAAGGGCTGCCACTGCATTTCTCCCTTCTCCTTCCCGGAGCTGACAGCCCCTCCTCCCACGGGACTGAGCCTGGCCGGGAGGGGCGCGGGTCCCCTGGCCACAAAAACTTACAGATTTCGCTGATCTCAGCAGTTCCACGTTTTCATGAGTGTTGTATGAAGTATGCCCAAAGACAGATTGCTCTGTGGTGTCCAGTCCACGCAGTTCCTGGCTTTCTACCTACTGTCCTGGAGGAGTAACTAAAACATACATCTCACCAGTCCGCCATCTTGCCCCGCCTCTGAACACTCAATTTTATTCCACATCTAACCTTATGCCAGTACCATGCTGTTTTGAGTACTGTAGCTTTGTACTGTTTGAAAGTCAGGTAATGTGAGACCTCCCACTTCATTCATTTTTCTCAAGATATGTTTGGCTATTTCGGGCACAATTGCTCTTCCAAATAAATTTGGTTATTTGTTTTTCTACTTTTGCAAAGTAAGCTGTTAGGATTTTAATTAGTATTGCATTGAATCTATAAATCAATTTAGGTAGAATTGACATCTTAAATATATTTAGTCTTCAAATCCATGAACATGGTATGTTCTTCCATTTTTTTAAGTCCTATTCAATTTCTTTTAACAGTTTCTTGTAGTTTTCTGTGTACAGGTCTGTTGTGGTCTTGGTTAAGTTTATTCATAAACACTTCATTCTTTTCATTGTTATTGTAAATGGAATTTTTTTCTTGTTTTCTTCCTCTTCTTGCACATTACTTGTGCATAGGAACACTACAGATTTTACAGTTCATCATGTAGCCTGCCATTTTCTGTATTCATTGATGATTTCTAGCAGATTGCCGTAGATTTTTCTGGATTTTCTACATATAGAATCATGTCATCTGCAAACAGTGAAAGTTTTACTTCTTCCTCTCCAATTTGGTTGACTTTATTTCTTTTTCTTGCCTAATTGATCTAGCTAGAACTTCCAGCACAATGTTGAATAACAATGGTGACATTAGTTATCCCTGTCTTGTTCATGATTTTAGAGGAAAACTTTCAGCCTTTCCAAATTGAGTTTGATGTTAGCTGTGGGTTTTTCATATATTGCCTCTTTCATATTGAGAATGTTCCCTTATATTCCTGTCCTTTGAAGTGTTTTCATCAAGAAAAGTTGAATTTTGCCAAATGCCTTTTCTGCATTGATCAAGATGGTCATGTGGTTCTTCTTCTTTGATTTATTGATGTGATGTAATACATTAGTTGATTTTCTTGGGTTGAACCAGCCTTGCATACCTGGAATAAATCCTACCTGGTCGTGGTATATAATTCTTTTAATGTGCTGCTGGATTCATTTCACCAGTATTGCATTGAAGATTTTTGCATCTATATTCATTAAAGAGATTGGTCTGTAATTTCTTTTTTATTAGTATCCTTGTCTGACTTTTGTATTAGGGTGGTATATGCTTCATAGAATGAGTTAGGTATCATTCCCTCGTCTTCAATTTTTTGAAGAGTTTGAGAGGATTGGTACTAATTCCTTCTTGAATGCTTGGTAGAATTAACATATGAAGCCATCTGGTCCTGGGCTTTTCTTTTTTTGGGAGCTTTTTGATTACTGACTCAATCTCTTTGCTTGTGATTGGTTTGTTGAGGTCATCTGTTTCTTCTCAGGTCAATGTTGGTTGTTAGTTTTCAATTTTACCTAGGGTTTTATTGTTGTTTGGCTTTGTTCCCTATCCTTTTGCTTTCAGTTCAACTTATTCTAGACCTCTAATTTAGATTATTTTTAATGCATCAGAATTTTACACCTCTTGTATTTTCTATTTCTTGCCCTGACTCTATGTAGCCTTTCTGTGAGAGAGTCTCCTCATGTATGGCCAACTTCATTCAGGATTTCCCAGTACAGAGAAGCCTAGGTCTCAGAAGGAGGATATGGAGTTTAACTGAGAATGAGACCCTCCTGTGAGGCCTCTAGAATCTATGCTTTTTGTATCCTGTCCAGCAGGTGGCACATATCAGCCTGCATCTCCCCACCAGTGTAAAGAATTATGTTGCCTTTAGTTCTCCAAAGACTTGTTCCCAGTCAGGGGCATGGCTGACCAAGGCTGGTTTCTGTTTTCCATCCCCTGGGGTCTGCGTTCCTTGGAGGAGGGGTACCAATTGATCTGGGCCATGCCATCTTTTTATTGGGGAAGTTATGCCCTTTAGGGGATTGTATCCCCAATTAGGTTCATTGCTTTTTCTGTCAGATCAATCTCAGCTCTCTGTTGCCTGGGTCCAGAGGGAGAGAGGCAAAAGAAAAAGGAAAGAGAAAGAGAGAAAAACAAACAAAAAACAAAACTTGATAGCTAGAAAGCAACAAAAGGAAAGATAGTGTTACTCTAAAGTAGAATGAAGAGTCAGATAACATTACCAATGCCAGGAGTCCCATACCATTCCCCTATTCACCACCCCCAATATGCATTTAGTTTGATATATTGCCTTTGTTATATTAAAGAAGCATAATACAATATTTCCATATATTATAGTCCTCAGTTTGCATTGATTTTATTCCCCTCTCAATGCCACCCATCTCTTATGAAAGACATAAATTATGGATCCAAGAAGCACAGTGTACCCCAAACAGAATAGATCTGAATAGGCCTAACCCAAGGCACTGAATAATCATATTATCAAACTTCAAAGATAAATAGAGAATCATGAAAGCAGCAAGAGAAAAGTGCTCCATCACATACAAATGAAGCTTGATAAGACTATTTGTGGATTTCTTAATAGAAACCATGGAGGCAAGAAGGAAGTAGGGTGATATATTTAAGATACTGAAAGAGAAAAACCACTAACCAAGAATCCTATATCTGGCAAAACTATACTTCAAATATGAGAGAGAGCTTAAAATATACTCTGACAAACAAACAATGACAGAGATTGTGAGCAAGATACCTACTCTACAGGAAACACTAAAGGAAGCCCTGCAGACAGAAATAAAATGACAGGAGTGAGAAGTTTGGAAAACAATTTTGGGAAATAGTAGCAAACAATGTAAGTATGTGGAACAAGATGACTGTGAATATGGTTGAAAGAGGAAGCCTGGGACCATGTGGGACACCAGAACAAAAGATGAAGAACAAAGACTGGGACTGTGTAACTCAGGGAAACCTAGGTTGCTCAATGATTGTAATAAAGGTACAAATATATTTTTACATGAGGTGGAAAAAATGAATGTCAACATTGCAAGGTGTTAAAAATAAGAGATGGGAAATTTTCATTGATTATTTCCTCTATTATTGCTTCTCTCCCTTTTCCCTTCTTTTCTCCTTCTGGGACACCAATGACATGTACATTCTTGCTTTTTGTTTTGTCCTTAAGTTCCTGGAGACATTGCTCATATTTTTCCATTTTTTCTCTCTCTGTTCTTTTGTGTGTAGGCTTTCAGGTGCCTTTTTCTCCAGTTCCTGAGTGTTTTCTTCTGCCTCTTGAGATCTGCTGTTGTATGTTTCCAGTGTGTCTTTCATCCCTTTTGTTGTGCCTTTCATTTCCATAGATTCTGTCTGTTGGTTTTTGGTACATTCAATTTCTACCTTATGTATGCCCAGTGTTTTCATTATATGGTTCAGCTTGTTCATCATACCTTCCCTAAACTTCTTTAATTGACTTATTAGTTTTTTCAATTCCTGTATCTCAGTTGAAGTGTAAGTTTGTCCCTTTGACTGGGCCATAACTTCATTTTTCTTAGTGTGTGTTGTAGTTTTCTGTTGTCTAGGCATGTTTTCCTTGGTTACCACAATCAGGTTTTCTCAGACCAGAATGGGCTCATGTCCCAGAGAGAAGAAGTATTCAGTACCTGGCTTCCCTGAGGGTGTGTCTTAGAAAATTGGTACCCCCTATGATGCTTCAGGTCACTGTGCTTTTCTGCCCAGGTGGTGGCACCTGTCAGCCTGTAACTCCAGACCTGTGCAAGGAGGTGTGACCTGTGGCTGTTTTCTCCCAGGCTCTGGTGTCTTGTTCTTAATGGAAAGCAGGTAGTAGAGCTGGGCCCCACCACTTTCTTGTTAGAGAAGATAGACTCCCTAGGGAGAGTTCATTAGCCTTTCAATTGTCTCTCTCTGCCTGTGCTTTCTCCACACTTGTCTGATTCAGAGCACTGAGAACTGAAAATGGCTGAGGCTTTCTCCACTGAGGTAAAACTGGGACAGAAAATCCCCTTCAGGGCTAGTCCACAGTGACCCTCTGGCTCACCAATGTCAGTCATCACCCAAAGCCTCTGTCTGCTTCTGTGGGATTCATAGCTCATACTGAGCAGTCCACACTCACTAATTAAAACCCCAGTTGGAGCTTAGCTGAGCTATAGTCACTTGTTGGGAGAGAGCTTCTATCTAGCACCATGAGGCTTTGCAGCTCAGGCTGTGGGGGCAGGGCTCTCCTGTTTTGGATCTGCAGTTTTTTCTTACAGATTTTATGCTGTGATCTTGGGCATTCTTCCCAATTCAGGTTGGTGCATGAAGAGTGGATTGTCATATTTGTTCCTCTGCAGTTATTCATATTATTTACTAGTTATTCCTGCTTTTTAATTTGTTGTTCTAGGGAGACTAACTATTTCCACTCTTTTCTAAGCCATCATCTTAGATCCTCTTTAACATTCACTTTTTTTCATTTTAAATCTTCATTTTATTGAGATATATTCATGTACCATGCAGTCATACAAAACAAATCATACATTCAATTGTTCACAGTACCATTAAATAGTTGTACATTCATCACCTAAATCAATCCCTGACACCTTCATTAGCACACACACAAAAATAACAAGAATAATAATTAAAGTCAAAAAGAGCAATTAAAGTAAAAAAGAACACTGGGTGCCTTTGTTTGTTTGTTTCCTTCCCCTATTTTTTTACTCATCCATCCATAAACTAGACAAAGGGGAGTGTGGTCCTTATGGCTTTCCCAATCCCATTGTCACCCCTCATAAGCTACATTTTTATACAATTGTCTTCAAGATTCATGGGTTCTGGGTTGTAGTTTGATAGTTTCAGGTATCCACCACCAGCTACCCCAATTCATTAGAATCTAAAAAGGGTTGTCTAAATTGTGCGTAAGAGTGCCCACCAGAGTGACCTCACGGCTCCTTTCGGAATCTCTCGGCCACTGAAGCTTATTTCATTTCCTTTCACATCCCCCTTTTGGTCAAAAAGATGTTCTCCATCCCACATTGCCGGGTATACATTCCTCCCTGGGAGTCATATTCCACACTGCCAGGGAGATTCACTCCCCTGGGTGTCTGATCCCACATAGGGCGGGAGAGCAGTGATTTCACCTTTCAAGTTGCCTTAGGTAGAGAGAGAGGGCCACATCTGAGCAACAAAGACGCATTTGGGAGGAGGCTCTTAGGTGCAATTATAGGGAGGCCTAGCCTCTCCTTTGGAGCAACCATCTTCCCAAGGGTAAATCCTGTGGTAGAGAGCTCAACCCATCAAACCACCAGTCCCCTATGTCTGTGGTCACATTAGCAACCACTGAGGTGGGATAGGCCAATACCCCTGCATTCACCACAGGGTCCTCAAGGGGGCTCTACATATTTTTTCCTTGTTTTTTTTTAACATTTTTTTTAAATCAACTATATGAAAATTAAAAAATAAAAAAATTTAAAAAAACCTACAATAAAACAACATTTCAAAGAGACCATAACAAGGGAGTAAGAAAAAGGCAACTAACCTAAGATAACTACTTTACTTTCAACATGTTCCTACTCTACCCCAAGAAAGTTACCTAATATAGGAACATTTCTGTGAACTTGTTCCTACTATACCCATCAGAAATTAACAGACTGTAGTCATTCCTGGGCATTCCCAGAATGTTAAATTTACCCACAATAGCTTATCTGTTCTTCTTGGATTATTGTTCCCCCTTCCTTAATTGCTCCCTATTGATAGTTCCCCTACATTCTACATTATAAACCATTTGTTTTACATTTTTCAAAGTTCACATTAGTGGTAGCATATAATATTTGTCTTTTTGTGCCTGGCTTATTTCGCTCAGCATTATGTCTTCAAGGTTCATCCATGTTGTCATATGTTTCACAAGATCGTTCCTTCTTACTGCCGTGTAGTATACCATCGTATGTATATACCACATTTTATTTTTCCACCCATCTGTTGAAGGACATTTGGGTTGTTTCCATCTCTTGGCAATTTTGAATAATGCTGCTATGAACATTGGCATGCAGATATCTGTTCGTGTCACTGCTTTCCGATCTTCCGGGTATATACCGAGAAGTGCAATCACTGGATCGAAAGGTAACTCTATATCTAGTTTTTTAAGGAACTGCCAGAATGACTTCCAGAGTGGCTGAACAATTATACAGTCCCACCAACAATGAATAAGAGTTCCAATTTCTCCACATCCCCTCCAGCATTTGTAGTTTCCTTTTTGTTTAATGGCAGCCATTCTAATTGGTGTGAGATGGTATCTTATTGTGGTCTTAATTTGCATCTCTCTAATAGCTAGTGAAGCTGAACATTTTTTCATGTGTTTCTTGGCCATTTGTATTTCCTCTTCAGAGAGCTGTCTTTTCATATCTTTTGCCCATTTTATAATTGGGCTGTCTGTACTATTGTCATTGAGTTGTAGGATTTCTTTACATATGCAATATATCAGTCTTTTGTCAGATACATGGTTTCCAAAAATTTTTTCCCATTGAGTTGGCTGCCTCTTTACCTTTTTGAGAAATTCCTTTGAGATACAGAAACTTCTAAGCTTCAGGAGTTCCCATTTATCTATTTTTTCTTTTGCTGCTTGTGCTTTGGGTGTAAAGTCTAGGAAGTGTCCACCTAATACAAGGTCTTGAAGATGTTTTCCTACATTATCTTCTAGCAGTTTTATGGTACTTTCTTTTATATTGAGATCTTTGGTCCGTTTTGAGTTAATTTTTGTGTAGGGTGTGAGGTAGGGGTACTCTTTCATTCTTTTGGATATGGATATCCAACTCTCCCAGCCCCATTTGTTGAAAAGACCATTATGACCCAGTTCAGTCACTTTAGGGGCCTTATCAAAGATTGGTTGGCCATAGATCTGGGGGTCTAGCTCTGAATTCTCAATCCGATTCCATTGATCTATATGTCTATCTTTGTGCCAGTACCAGGAGGTTTGGCAACTGTGGCTTTATAATAAGCTTCAAAGTCAGGGAGTGTAAGTCCTCCCACTTTGTTTTTCTTTTTCAGTGTCTTTAGCAATTTGAGGCATCTTCCCTTTCGAAATAAATTTGATAACTAGCTTTTCCTAGGCTACAAAGTAGGTTGTTGGAATTTTGGTTGGGATTGCATTGAATCTGTAGATGAATTTGGGTAAAATTGACATCTTAATGACATGTAGCCTTCCTATCCATGAACATGGAATATTTTTCCATCTTTTAAGGTCCCCTTCTATTTCTTTCAGTAGAGTTATGTAGTTTTCTTTGTATAGGTCTTTTACATCTTTGGTTAAGTTTATTCCTAGGTACTTGATCTTTTTAGTTGCTAATGAAAATGGTATCTTTTTCTTGAGTGTCCCTTCAGTTTGTTCATTTCTAGCATATAGAAACATTACTGACTTATGTGCATTAATCTTGTATCCCGCTACTTGGCTAAATTTGTTTATTAGCTCTAGTAGCTGTATTGTTGATTCCTCAGGGTTTTCCACATACAAGATCATATCATCTGCAAACAATGACAGTTTTACTTCTTCTTTTCCAATTTGGATTCCTTTTATTTCTTTGTCTTGCAGGATTGCCCTGGCTAGCACTTCTAGCACAATGTTGAGTAACAGTGGTGATAGCGGAAGTCCTTGTCTTGTTCCTGATCTTAGGGGGAAGGCTTTCAGTCCCTCACCATTGAGTACTATGCTGGCTGTGTGTTTTTCATATATGCTCTTTATCATATTGAGGAAGTTTCCTTCAATTCCTACCTTTTGAATTGTTTTTATCAAAAAGGGATGTTGGATTTTGTCGAATGCTTTTTCAGCATCTATAGAGATGATCATTTGATTTTTCCCTTTTGATTTGTTAATGTGTTGTAATGCATTGATTGATTTTCTTATGTTGAACCATCCTTGCATGCCTGGAATGAACCCTACTTGGTCATGGTGTATGATTTTTTTAATGTGTCTTTGGATTTGATTTGCAAGTATTTTGTTGAGGATTTTTGCATCTATATTCATTAGGGAGATTGCCCGGTAGTTTTCCTTTTTTGTAGCATCTTTGCCTGGTTTTGGTATTAGATTGATGTTAGCTTCATAAAATGAGTTAGGTAGTGTTCCATTTTCTACAATGTTTTGAAAGAGTTTAAGTAAGATTAGTGTCAGTTCTTTCTGGAAAGTTTGGTAGAATTCCCCTTTGAAGCCATCTGGCCCTGGGCATTTATTTGTGGGAAGCTTTTTGATGACTGATAGGATATCTTTGATTGTGATTGGTTGGTTGAGATCTTCTGTTTCTTCTCTGGTCAGTGTAGGTTGTTCATATGTTTCCAGGAAATTGTCCATTTCCTCTACATTATCCAGTTTGTTGCCATACAGTTGTTCATAGTATCCTCTTATAATTTTTTTAATTTCCTCAGGATCTGCAGTAATGTCACCTTTCTCATTCATTATTTTGTTTATATGGGTCTTCTCTCTTTTTGATTTTGTCAGTCTAGCTAGGGGCTTGTCAATCTTGTTGATCTTCTCAAAGAACCAACTTTTGGTGTTATTTATCCTCTCTATTGTTTTTTTGTTCTCTATGTCATTTATTTCGGCTTTAATCCTTGTTATTTCTTTTCTTCTACTTGGTTTAGGATTAGTTTGCTGTTCATTTTCTAGCTTCTTCAGTTGATCCATTAGTTCTTTGATTTTGGCTCTTTCTTCCTTTTTAATATATGCGTTTAGTGCTATAAATTTCCCCCTCTGTACCACTTTTGCTGCATCCCATAGGTTTTGGTATGTTGTGTTCTCATTTTCATTCGTCTCTATATATTCAGCAATTTCTCTTGCTATTTCTTCTGTAACCCACTGATTGTTTAGGAGTGTGTTGTTTAACCTCCAGGTATTTGTGAATTTTCTGTCTCTTAGGGTTATTGACTTCTAATTATATTCCATTGTGGCCAGAGAATGTGCTTTGAATAATTTCAATCTTTTTTAATTTATTGAGGCTTGTTTTATGTCCCAGCATATGATCTATTCTGTAGTAAGTCCCATGAGCACTAGAGAAGTATGTGTATCCTGGTGATTTGGGATGTAATTCTCTATATATCTGTCAAATCCAATTCATTTATCAGATTGTTTAGGTTTTCAATTTCCTTATTGGTCTTCTGTCTGGTTGATCTATCTATAGGAGAGAGTGATGTGTTGAAGTCTCCCACAATTATTGTGGAAACATCAATTGCTTCCTTTAGATTTGCCAGTGTTCCTCTCATGTATTTTGTGGCACCTTGATTGGGTGCATAAGCATTTATGATTGTTATTTCTTCTTGTTGAATTGCCCCTTTTATTAGTATGTAGTGACCTTCTTTGTCTCTCAAAATATCCCTGCATTTAAAGTCTATTTTATCTAAGATTAATATTGCTATACCTGCTTTCTTTTGGCTGTAGCTGGCATGAGATATTTTTTTCCATCCTTTCACTTTCAATTTCTTTGTGCCCCTGTGTCTAAGATGAGTCTCTTGTATGCAGCATATTGATGGTTCATTTTTTTATATCCGTGCTGCAAATCTATACCTTTTAATTGGTGAGTTTAATCCATTTACATTCAACTTTATAACCATGAAGGCATTTCTTGAATCAGCCATCTTATCCTTTGGTTTATGTCTGTCGTATTTATTTTACCCTCTCTCTATTAATAACCTTTAATGTACCTGTATTAGTAGGGTTCTCCTTGGAAACAGAATCAATGAGAGATGTCTCTTATTATCAAATTGTAAAAGTGACTCACGCAACTGCGGGAGCGCACGAGTCCAAATTCTGCAGAGCCGTCAACAAGCTGTCAACTCCAAGGAAGACGTCCGACGAACTCCTCGGGAAACGAACCGACAACTTTAACGAACTCCTCAAGAAACGAACCGGCAACTTTGAAGAACGCCTCAGGAAACGAACCGGCAACTTTGAAGAACGCCTCAGGAAACGAACCGGCAACTTTGAAGAACGCCTCAGGAAACGAACCAACAACTTTGACGAACTCCTCAGGAAACGAACTGGCAACTTCGACGAGCTCCCCAGGAAAAGCTTCACTGAGCAGCTGAAGAAGAAGTGAAGGTTCTCTAACCGTCTGGCTTATAAGCCTCCAACTGATCACCTGGACCAAATCCGGCCAATTGCATTCTCTCACTGTGGAAGCACGCCCCTTGATGAGTCATCAGTCAGCTGCAGTCAATTGACTGATGATCCAACAAACCAACCAGCCTCAAATAGCCTCACAGGAATCGTCAGGCCAGTGCCCGCTTGACCAGACAGCTAGGCCACCTAGCCAAGTTGACACATGAACCCAACCATCACAGTCCACCCCTTGTCAACTTGGCAGTTGTACACATCACCCAAAACCATATCTTCAAAATGAACGTTACAGCTTATGCCATATGATAAGGGGACAAGACAGGGAAGAAAGCAAAAATATTCTCTTCACAGACAAATACAAACATAATCATCACAAAACGAGGAGGAAATATTCATATCATCATAGTCCTCGTTTCTGTAACTGATCACGTGGCCGTAGTTCATATTTATCACGACCTTCTTCCACTACCCATTCCATGTTCCCTTTACCCTCAGCAAGCACTTCAGCTGGCCGTGGTTCTTTGCCTGGTGGGGTGACCCAAACCTTCATTCCTGAAGTTTCTTGGCCATTGGTAGTCCTGCCTGGATTGGGTTGTTGCAGTTTTCCATTGACTTGAATCACAGGGCATGGTAGTACTAAGAGACGCCCCAGGGGATCTCCTGTATGCCAGGAAAACTCTTCTTTACTTCCATTGTGTAGTTGCAGTGCTATTTCCCCTTGATAGTCAGGATCAATCACCCCAGCCAGTACAGTAATCCCCTTACTTGCCTGTTGATTCAGAGGCATAAGAAGCCCAAAGTGGCCAGGTGGCAGCCTTAACTTCCAGTTCAATGGGATTATTGTTGTGTTTCCTGGTGGAAGCACTCCTCCTTTTGGAACCAAGACCTGTAGACCAGCAGAGCTTAAACTTGCAGGGACAGGAAGCAAAAATTTTCCTAGTGGATCACTAGGAGTGATAGTGAGTGGTGCTACTCCTGTTTCCACCCCTTGATTCCTGGACCCATGAATCCTGGCTATGGGAGAAACAGCACCATAGAGTGGACGCTGATTCAGAGCATACACAGCCTCCTGGAGAACACTGCCCCAGCCCTGCAAGGTATTGCCACCTAGTTGGCGCCGTAATTGAGTCTTCAATAGGCCATTCCACCGTTCTATCAACCCAGCTGCTTCTGGATGATGGGGAACATGGTAAGACCACAGAATTCCATGAGCATGTGCCCATCCCCTCACTTCATTTGCTGTGAAGTGGGTTCCTTGGTCCGAAGCAATGCTGTGTGGAATACCATGACAGTGGATGAGGCATTCTGTAAGTCCACGTATTGTAGTTTTGGCAGAAGCATGTCGTGCAGGGAAGGCAAATCCATATCCGGAGTATGTGTCTATTCCAGTAAGAAAAAATCGCTGCCCTTTCCATGATGGAAGTGGTCCGATGTAATCAACCTGCCACCAGGTAGCAGGCTGATCACCCCGAGGAATGGTGCCATATCGGGGACTGAGTGTGGGTCTCTGCTGCTGGCAAATTGGACACTCAGCAGTGGCTGTGGCCAGGTCAGCCTTGGTGAGTGGAAGTCTATGTTGCTGAGCCCATGCATAACCTCCATCCCTACCACCATGACCACTTTGTTCATGAGCCCATTGGGCAATGACAGGAGTTGCTGGGGAAAGAGGCTGATTGGTATCCACCAAACGGGTCATTTTATCCACTTGGTTATTAAAACCTTCTTCTGCTGAAGTCACCCTCTGGTGAGCATTCACATGGGACACAAATATCTTCATGTTGTTTGCCCACTCAGAAAGGTCTATCCACATACCCCTTCCCCAGACTTCTTTGTCACCAATCTTCCAATCATGTTCCTTCCAAGTCCCTGACCATCCAGCCAAACCATTAGCAACAGCCCAGGAATCAGTATACAGACGCACCTCTGGCCAGTTCTCCTTCCAAGCAAAGTGAACAACCAGGTGCACTGCTCGAAGTTCTGCCCACTGGGAGGATTTCCCCTCACCACTGTCATTCAGGGATATCCCAGAAAGGGGCTGCAGTGCTGCAGCTGTCCACTTTCGGGTGGTACCTGCATATCGTGCAGAACCATCTGTAAACCAGGCCCGAGTCTTCTCTTCCTCAGTCAACTGACTGTAAGGAACTCCCCAAGATGCCATAGCTGTGGGCTGGGCAAGAGAAGGTAAGGTGGAAGGAGTGGGGGCCATGGGCATTTGGGCCACTTCCTCATGTAACTTACTTGTACCTTCAGGACCTGCTCGAGCTCTATCTCGTATATACCATTTCCATTTTATGATGCAGTGCTGCTGTGCACACCCAACTTTATGGCTTGGTGGGTCAGATAACACCCAGCTCATGATAGGTAACTCAGGTCTCATGGTAACTTGGTGGCCCATGGTTAAGCGTTCTGTCTCTACTAAGGCCCAGTAGCAGGCCAACAATTGTTTCTCAAATGGAGAGTAGTTATCTGCAGAGGATGGTAAAGCTTTACTCCAAAATCCTAAGGGCCTGCGTTGTGATTCTCCTATAGGAGCCTGCCAAAGGCTCCAAACAGCATCTCTATTTGCCACTGACACTTCCAGCACCATTGGATCAGCTGGATCATATGGTCCAAGCGGCAGAGCCGCTTGCACAGCAGCCTGGACCTGTTGCAGAGCCTCATCTTGCTCCGGTCCCCACTCAAAACTAGAAGCTTTTCTAGTCACTCGGTAAATGGGCCGGAGTAGCACACCTAAATGAGGAATATGTTGTCTCCAAAACCCAAAGAGGCCAACTAAACGTTGTGCCTCTTTTTTGGTTGTAGGAGGGGCCAGATGCAGCAGCTTATCCTTCACCTTAGAAGGAATATCTCGACAGGCCCCACACCACTGAACACCTAGAAATTTTACTGAGGTGGAAGGGCCTTGTATTTTTGTTGGATTTATCTCCCATCCTCTGCCACGCAAATACCTTACCAACAAATCTAGAGTAGTTGCTACTTCTTGCTCACTAGGTCCAATCAACATGATATCATCAATATAATGGACCAGTGTGATGTCTTGTGGGAGGGAGAAATGATCAAGATCCCTGCGGACAATATTATGACATAGGGCTGGAGAGTTGATATAACCCTGAGGTAGCACGGTGAATGTAAACTGCTGGCCTTGCCAGCTAAATGCAAACTGTTTCTGGTGGTCCTTGCTGACAGCAATTGAGAAAAAAGCATTTGCCAGATCAATAGCTGCATACCAGGTACCAGGGGATGTGTTGATTTGCTCAAGCAATGATACCACATCTGGGACAGCAGCTGCAATTGGAGTCACCACCTGGTTAAGTTTACGATAATCCACAGTCATCCTCCAAGACCCATCTGTTTTCTGCACAGGCCAAATAGGAGAGTTTAATGGGGATGTGGTGGGAATCACCACCCCTGCATCCTTCAAGTCCTTAAGAGTGGCATTAATCTCTGCAATCCCTCCAGGAATCCGGTATTGCTTCTGGTTCACTACTTTGCTAGGCAGAGGCAGCTCTAGTGGCTTCCACTTGGCCTTTCCCACCATAATAGCCCTCACTCCAGGAGTCAGGGAACCAATGTGAGGATTCTGCCAGTTGCTGAGTATGTCTATTCCAATTATGCATTCCGGCACTGGGGAAATAACCACAGAATGGGTCCGGGGACCCACTGGACCCACTGTGAGACGGACCTGGGCTAAAACTCCATCAATCATCTGACCTCCATAAGCCCCAACTCTGACTGGTGGACCAGAGTGACGTTTTGGGTCTCTGGGAATTAATGTCACTTCTGACCCAGTGTCTAATAATCCACGAAATATCTGATCATTTCCTTTTCCCCAATGCACAGTCACCCTGGTAAAAGGCCGCAGGTCCCCCTGGGGAAGGCTGGGAGGAAGATTAACAGTGTAAATTGTTTGGCAGTGTGACAGGGTCCTTCTCCAAGGGTACCCGGCCTTCCCTTCATTCAAGAGGCTCTGGATCTGTAAACTGTCTGAAGTCTGGGAATTGATTAAGGGGCCGTGACTCTCTGTTTTTGTAATTCAAGGGAGATTTTTGTTCACGGGGCCTAGAATTCTTCTGCTTATATAGTTCAAACAAGAATTTAGTCGATTGCCCATCTATTTTACTACTTGGTACTCCATGATCCACTAACCAACACCATAAGTCTCTGCGAGTCATATTATTTTGATTGCTGCTTTGAGCCTGTTTTCCATTATGGTAGCCCTGTCCACCTTGTCTGTGGCGATTAACTGCAGCCACTTGGCTTCTGCCGACCCGGGACCCGATTATCCCCATTGTGTTTAAGGATTCCAGTTCAGTGACAGCAGTTCCTACAGTAATATCTGACCTACAGAGAAGGGCGACTACAGAGCTCTTCAGGGATGATGGAGCTAATTTCACAAATTTATTCCTTACAGTCCTGGTAAAAGGTGTGTCCTCTGGACATTCCAGGACTGTGTGAGCAGGTTTTCCATGATAAATCCACTCTAACATTCCAATCTCTCTAAGCTTTTGAATCCCCTCCTCCACATTATACCAGGGCAGTTCTGGCATTTCAACTTCTGGTAATGCCGGCCACCTTTTGATCCATGTTTCAGCCAGCCACCCAAACAAACTGTTAACACCCTTTCTAACCCCTCGAGCTACAACATTGAATGCAGAATCTCTGCTTAGTGGGCCCATATCAGTAAATTCAGCCTGATCCAACCTTATATTCCTTCCACCATTATCCCACACTCTCAATATCCATTCCCACACATATTCCCCTGGTTTCTGTCTGTATAAGTTGGAAAACTCATACAGTTCTTTTGGAGTATAGCGTACTTCCTCATGGGTCACACTTTGTACCTCACCCTTTGGGGCTTGTTGGGACTTGAGCCTAGTTATAGGTCTTGAAGCAAAAACTGGTGGTGGGGGTGGGTCGTGAAAAGAGTTAGAATTATCTCTCAAGCCATTCACCTCAGGGCACTCTGTTGGATTTTCATCTCTTAAAACAGGATTAGTCTCTCCAGACAAAAGAGTGAGGGCTGCTTCCTCAGGGGAGGTGATTACAAGATTAGCAGGCATTGAAGGGTCAATCTCCTTAGGTGGGAGTTGCGTGGCAGGCTCCTTAGGGCAGACTGGAGGCAGAGAAGCTGTTTCCCCAGGACAGCCCTCTACAGGTAAATCTAACAATGACCCAGCAGAATCCAGGGTTCCAATGTCCTCACTGTCATTATTATCAATCCATATGTCCCCATCCCAAGTTTCTGGGTCCCATTCTTTTCCAATCAATGCCTTTACTTTAACAGCAGACACCCTGAGAGGTTGAGATTTTAGTTTACGCTGTAAATGTGCTACTCGCACAATAAGAGACTGCGTCTGATTTTCAGAAACCTCCAGTCTGCGGGCACAGGAAATAAGATTTTCTTTCAGGGCACAGATGGAACTCTTTACATCTGTCATATGGCATTCAAGTTTTGAATTTGAAGCCTTTAGCTCATCCCTTTCTCTTACAACTGTATCCAAAGTATCTAAGAGCAGCCAGCCAACATCATTATACTTCTTAATACTGCAAAACTCTGTGAAAGTGTCGAAAACGCTGTCACCCAGAGCCTCGCTTCGTACTAGAGCACAATTAGGAGAATCAAATGGTGCTATTTTGCGTATTTCCTTTGCCAACTCCTGCCATGGACTCTTAGTACCCTCTTGATTATTGGAAATAGAGTCATTAGTGCCTCTGAATCTAATCAGAGTAGAAAACAAGTTGTAAAAGCCCATTTTAAGATTCCGTTTCTCAAGAACCACTTCCGGTACCAAGTTGTATTAGTTAGGGTTCTCCTTGGAAACAGAATCAATGAGAGATGTCTCTTATTATCAAATTGTAAAAGTGACTCACGCAACTGCGGGAGCGCACGAGTCCAAATTCTGCAGAGCCGTCAACAAGCTGTCAACTCCAAGGAAGACGTCCGACGAACTCCTCGGGAAACGAACCGACAACTTTAACGAACTCCTCAGGAAACGAACCGGCAACTTTGAAGAACGCCTCAGGAAACGAACCGGCAACTTTGAAGAACGCCTCAGGAAACGAACCAACAACTTTGACGAACTCCTCAGGAAACGAACTGGCAACTTCGACGAGCTCCCCAGGAAAAGCTTCACTGAGCAGCTGAAGAAGAAGTGAAGGTTCTCTAACCGTCCGGCTTATAAGCCTCCAACCGATCACCCGGACCAAATCCGGCCAATTGCATTCTCTCACTGTGGAAGCACGCCCCTTGATGAGTCATCAGTCAGCTGCAGTCAATTGACTGATGATCCGACAAACCAACCAGCCTCAAATAGCCTCACAGGAATCGTCAGGCCAGTGCCCGCTTGACCAGACAGCTAGGCCACCTAGCCAAGTTGACACATGAACCCAACCATCACAGTACCCATACCGAATCTCTTTAGTACTGAACCTTTCCCCATGTCTTTCTCTCCTTTCTTTGTTTCTCTGTCTGTAGGGCTTCCTTTAGAATCTCCAGTAGGGCAGGCCTCTTGTTAGCAAACTCTCTCAGCATTTGTTTGTCTGTGAAAAATTTAAGCTCTCCCTCAAATTTGAAGGAGAGCTTTGCTGGATAAAGTATTCTTGGCTGGAAATTTTTCTCACTCAGAATTTTAAATATGTCATGCCACTGCCTTCTCACCTCCATGGTGGCTCCTGAGTAGTCACTACTTAGTCTTATACTGTTTCCTTTGTATGTGGTGAATTGCTTTTCTCTTGCTGCTTTCAGAACTTGCTCCTTCTCTTCCATATTTGACAGTGTGATCAGAATATGTCTTTGAGTGGGCTTATTTGGATTTATTCTATTTGGAGTTTGCTGGGCATTTATGATTTGTGTATTTATGGTGTTTAGAAGATTTGGGAAGTTTTCCCCAACGATTTCTTTGAATACTCTTCCTAGACCTTTACCCTTTTCTTCTCTTTCTGGAACACCAATGAGTCTTATATTTGGACATTTTATATTATCTATCAAATCCCTGAGGTCCATTTTGTTTTTTTCAATTATTTTCCCCATTCTTTTGTGCTTTCATTTTCCATTCTGTCATCTTCCATGTCACTGATTCATTGTTCAACTTCCTCTAGTCTTGTACTATGAGTATCCAGAATCTTTTTAATTTTGTCAACAGTTTCTTTAATTTCCATAAGATCATCTATTTTTTTATTTAATCTTGCAATGTCTTCTTTATGCTCTTCTAGGGTCTTCTTGATGTCCTTTATATCCTGTTCCATGCTCTTCTTGATGTCCTTTATATCCCGTGCCATTGTCTCATCGTTCATCTTTAGTTCTTTAATTAGTTGCTCTAAGTACTGTATTTCTTCTGATCTTTTGATTTGGGTGCTTGGGCTTGGGTTATCCATATCTTCTGGTTTTTTCATATGCTTAAAATTTTCTGTTGTTTTTGGCCTCTTGGCATTTGCTTAACTTGGTAGGATTCTTTTAGGATTTGTAGACCAATTGAAATCCTTGTCTCTAATTTGTCAGGTCTACAGCTTCATGGAGTACACTTTCTGTGACTAACCAACAGGTGGTGTCCGCAAGCCACCTGTTCCCCTCAAGGGAGTTCTCCCCTGCTTTGCCTCTGTGGTGAGTGGGGGAGTAAGTCTTGTGGGGTCCAGTTGGTGTACCAACCTTGCGTGTGTAGTTGGTGTTGCCTGCCCTGTATAAGGGGCGTGTGTCTGGGCAGTCAGGGAGGGGGGCGGCTCTAACAACCAAATCTCCCTGGTGTTCCTGGAGTTTTAAATCTGCTGCAATAGTGTAATCCTTCAGTTCAGTCCTGCCACAGTTTGTCTCTGCCACTGACCCACAAGTCCTTGGTATTGGCGTGTGGCCCCTGAAACTTGTGAATGGGTCCCTCTTCCAAGCTGTGCACCCCCTGGTCCTCTGTTGTGGGATGACTGTGCTATATCTTAGGTGAGTGCCTTCCCCCCAGGGTGGTTCTGGGCTGCAGGTCTGTGTAGGGAAGCTCCCAGTCTGCTGAAATGATGTCTGAATGGGGCTTGTTAATTCCCACTGCTCCACCTTCCCAACTCTGGGACAACCAGCTGAGGGTGCAGGGAAGGCAAATGTCCATGCCCAATTTTGTGGTGTATGCATGTTATTTGAAGCACTTCCATCACACTGGGTTGTCTGGGGCAGCTCTGGGCTATGGGGCCATTGATGGGCAGGAGTGTTTCCTGTCCACCAGGATGATGGCTGTGAGAGGATGCCCCCCTTTTCTTGGGAAGTTGTGGTGTTTAGTGAATTTTCTCAGCCACTGGATTATTGCCTTTTGTCTCAGAGCTCTCAGTTCTGCTCTTGTCTTGACCTGCCCAAATTGCAAGTCTTTGAGGCTTTCTGTATTGGACTTCTTAGAGTAATTGTTTTAGAAAATGAAAAAAAGAAAAAAAAAAGAAAAAAAAAGGGCCCTCCTGGCAGATCTAATGCATTATTGAAATGCTAAGAGACAAAGCAATAAGGGCTATTAAGGAAAGATCCAGGGGGCAGAGAGATCAGTTTTTCTTTGGGTTTTGCAAATGAGCCTGCAGAGCCTGAGCTCTACCCTTCCCCTTTCTATGTTCACCAGAACTCCAAAAAGCATCGGCTTTTATTTTTGAGTTTGTCTTGCTTTTTTTTTGCTATGCCTGTCTCCTCTATGCTGGGCTGGCTGCTCTCAGATTCTCTGGTGTCTGGTCTCAGTCTGTCTATGGTTGGAGTTTGGATCAGTAGAATGAGTTTCTGATAAGAGCTGCCACTGCAGTTCTCCCTTCTCCTTCCCGGTGCTGACAGCCCCTCCTCCCACAGCACTGAGCCTGGCAGAGAGGGGCGTGGGTCCCCTGGCCGCAAAAACTTACAGATTTCACTGATCTCAGCAGTTCCACGTTTTCATGAGTGTTGTATGAAGTATGCCCAAAGTCAGATTGCTCTGCAGTGTCCAGTCCACGCAGTTCCTGGCTTTCTACCTACTTCAAAGTAAAAGTTTTTAAAGTAGATCACTAGTGCTAATACTTAGTGGTGCCACTCCCACTTCCCCAACTTGTTTCCTGGACCCATGAATCCTGGGTATGGGAGAGAAAGCACCATAGAATGGATGCTGATTTAGAACATTCTCAGCCTTGTGGAGAACATTGCTCCAGCCTTGCAAGTTTTTGCCATATACTTCAAACTGCAATTGAGTCATCAAAAGGCTAATCCACAGTTCTATCAATCCAGCTGCTTCAGGATGATGGGGAACATGAGAATACCAGTGAATTCCATGATCATGTCCCTGTTACTTTACTTCATTTGTTGTGGTGTGGGTTCCTTGATCAGAAGCAATGCTGTAAGGAATACCATGATGGTGGATAAGACATTTTGTAAATCTTTGGATGGTAGTTTTGATGGAAGCTTTGCATGTAGGGAAGGCAAACCATATCTGGAGTATATTTCTATTTCAGTTAGAAAAAAGCCACCCATTCTATGATGGAAGTGGTCAAATATAATCAACCTTCCACCAGGCAGGAGGCTGATCACCTTAGGGAATGGTGCCATATTGGCAACTGTGTGTGGATATCTATTGCTGACAGATTAGGTACTCAGCAGTGACTGTAGTAAGGTTGACCTTGGTGATTGGAAGCCCACAATGTTTAACCCATGTATAACCTACATCCCTACCACCATGGTCACTTTGTTCATGAACCCATTGGGCAATGACAGGATTGGTTAGGGAAAGACACTGACTGGTATCCACAGAAAAGTTTATCTTATGCACTTGATTAATATAATTTTATTCTGGTGAGTATTCATGTGGGACACACATATCTTCATGTTTTTTACCCATTGAGAAAGGTTTATCCACATACCTCTTCTCTTTATCACCAATTTTCCCATCATGTTCCTTCCAAGTCCTTGATCATCAGCCAAACCTTTGGCAACAGTCCATGAATCTGTGTACAAATGCAGCTCCAGCCATTTCTCCTTCAAAGAAAAATAATCAACCACATGCACTGCCTGGAAGTCCACCTGCTGGGAGGATTTTCCATCACCACTGTCTTTCAGGGATGTCTCAGTTAGAGGCTGTATTGCTGCAGCTGTACACTTTTGTGATGTACCCTTATATCATGCAGAACTAACTGTAAAACCAGGCCTGAGTCCTCTTTCCTACAGTCAACTGATTGTTGGGAACTTCACAAGAGGTCATAGTGGAGCTGAGAAAGAGATGGCAATGTGGCAGGAGTGGGGGTCATGGGCAGTTGGGCCACTTTGTCATGTAACTTAGTTGTGCATCCCACAGCACCTACTTTAGCCCTATCTCATAAATACCACTTCCATTTTATGATGGAGTGCTGCTGTGCACACCCAACCTTATGGCTTAGTGGATTAGACAACACTCAGCTCATGATAGATAACTCTGGTCTCATGGTAATTTGGTGGCCCATGATTAACCATTCATTACCTACAAGGGTTCAGTAGCAAGCAAAAAGCTGTTTCCCAAAAGGAGAGTAGTTATTTTCAGAAAGTGGCAAAGCTTTGCTCCAAAATCCTAAGGGATGCATTGTGATTCTCCTATATAGGCCTGGCAAAGGCAACAGACAGCATCTCTATTTGCCACTGACACTTCCTACTCTGATAGTTCTGCTGTTCCATATGACCCAAGTGACAGAGCAGTTTACCCAGCCACAAAGATCTGTTTCAGAGCCTCCTCTTTTTCCAGTCACCACTCAAAACTAGCAGCTTTTCTGATCATTTAGTAAATGGGCCAAAGTAGCATGCCCAAATGAAGACCAGGTTGCCTTCAAAATCCAAAGGGGCCAACTAGGCACTGTGTCTTTCTTTTTATCCTGAGCCTAAGAAGGGATGTCTGGACATAGCCAACACCACCACTTAGAAATTTCACTGAGTTGGAATGGCCCTCATTTTTGTTTTGGCTAGATATTATCTCCATTCCTCTGATGTGTAAATTCCTTATCAATAAGTCTAGAGTACTGGCTACTTCTTACTCACTAGGACCAATCAACCTTATATCATCAATATAATGAAACAGTATTATGTCTTATGGGAAGGAGGAATGAGCAAGTTCCCTGTGGACTAGATTATGACATAGGGACCACAAGTTGGTATATTCTGTGGTAGGACAATGAAGGTGAATTGCTGTCATTAACAGCAGAAAACAAGCTTTTTATGGTGGTCTATATTAACAGTAATTGAGAAAAAAGCATTTTCTGGATCAATAGCTGCATACCAGTTAGTAGTTTGTATGTTGATTCACTTAAGCTGCAATAGCACATACAGAACAGCAGCTGCAACTGGAGTCACCATCTGGTTATGTTTATGATAATCTACTGATATCCTCCAAGATTGGTGTTTTCTACACAGGCCAAATAGGAGAGTAGAATGGGGATGAGGTGGGAATCACCACCCCTACATCCTCCAAGTCCATGATGATGTCACTAATCTCTCCAGTCCTTCCAAGTATCTGGTATTGCTTTTGATTCACTATTTTGTTAGATACAGACAGTTATATTGGCTGCCATTTGGCATTTCCTACAATAATAGACTATGCTGCACAAGTCATGGAACCAATGTGGGGATTCTGCCAGTTGCTGTATGTCTCTTCTAATTATGCATTCCAGAACTGGGGAAATAACCACAGAATTGTTCTGGGGACCCACTGTCCCAACTGTGAGATGGACCTGTTCTAAAATTCTATTTATTACCTAACCTAATCTCCATAAGCCCTTACATGAACTGGTGGACTACAGTAATGTTTTAGGTCCCTGGAATTTACCTCACTTTCAAGCCAGTGTCTAATAATCCCCCAAATATCTGATCACTTCCTTTTCCCCAATGCAGTTACTCTGGCAAGAGGTTGTAGGACTCTTTAGGGAAAGCTGGGAAGAATAGGAACGGTATAAATTCTTGGCAGTGTAACAGGGTCCTTGCCCTTGTGTACCCTGCCTTCCCTTCATTCAACGGGCTTTGGTATGTTTACCAAGTCTGGAGATTGACTAAGGGGCCATGACTCTCTGTTTTTGTAATTCAAGTTAGACCTTTTTCATTTGACCTAGAAGTCTTCTTCTTATAGAGATCACATAAGAATTTAGTCAACTGCCCATCTAATTTACTTCTAGGAACCCCATAATCTACTAGCTAATGCCATAGGTCTTTGAAAGTGAGACATTTTGATTTCTGCTTGGAGTTTGCTGTCCATTATGGTAGCCATGCCCACCTTATCTTTAGCAATTAAGTGCTGCTACTTTGCTTCTGCCAACCCAAGATCAAATCATCCCCATTGGGTTTAAAGATCCAAGTTCAGTGACAACAGTTCCCACAGTAATATCTGACCTAAAGAGAAGAGTGACCATAGATCTCTTCAAGGATGATAGATTTAGTCTCATATTTATTTTTTACAATCCTGGTGAAAAGTGTGTCCTCTGGTAATTCCTGGGAATGGTGAGCATATCTTGCATGACAAATCCACTGTAACATTCTAATTGCAGTAAGGCTTTGGATCCCCTCATCATCATTATAACCAGGGAAGTTCTTTCATTTCAACCTTAGGAAATACATGTCACAATTTAGTCCATGTTTCAGTCAACCACCCATCCAAACTGTTAATGCTTTCTCTAATCCCTTAAATTCAGAGACTCTTCTTAGTGGGCTAATATAAAAAAAAAATCAGCCTGATCAAACTTTATATTCCTTCCAGCATTTTCCAACATCTTAAATATCCATTCTCACATGTTCCCTTTATTTCTGTTTATATAAATTGGAAAAATCATGCAGTTGATTTGGAGTATAGTGCAAGTCCTCATATGTCATACTCTCTATCTCAACTTTTGGAGCTTGTTGGGACTCTAGACTAATTATATGTCTGGAAGTAAAGAGGGATGCTGGGGGTGGGTCACAAGAAGAATTAGAAGTGTCTTTCAAGCCAACTACATCTGGGCATTTCATTGCTGTTTCATCTGGTGAAACAGGATTAATCTTCCTGACAGAGTAGTGAGGGCTGCTGGCTCAGGGGAAGTAGTTCCAGGTTTATCAAGCACACCAGAGTTAATCTCTTCAGGCAGATTTTGGATGGCACATTTCTCAGGCCAGACTGTAGGTCAGGTGGCTGGTACTTCAGGGAAGACTATTATAGGTTTATCTGGCAAAGACTCAACAGGATGTAGGGTTTCAATGACCCACCTCTGTCATTATCAACCCATATGCCTACATTCCAATTTTCAGGATCCCATTCCTCTCCAATCAATATTCTCACTTTAAGAGCAGACACCCTGCAAGATTGGGAATTTAGTTATTTGTAATTCATCCACATGCACAATGAAACTCTGGGACTGGTTTACAGAAATCTTAAGTCTGCAGCTTCACAAAATAAGATTTTCTTTCAGGGGATACATACAAAATTTCACATCTTTCAGGCAGCATTTAAGTTGCAAATTTTAATGCTTGGTCTCATCCCTTTCCTTTAAAACTGTATCAAGCTTATTTAGAAACAACCAGCCAACACCATTAAACCTTTTAACTACAGAAAATTCATTTAAAGTGCCAAAAAGTTTCTCACCAGAATCTTGCCTCTTATAAGCATTTGAGTAGCCATATCCAGTGGTGATATTTTGCTTATCTCTATTGCCAACTCATACCATGAACTACCAGGGCCATCTTATTTAATGGAATTAGAGTCATTAGTGGCTTTGAATCTGATAAGATTACAGAACAATTCCAAAGACCACAGAATGAATTCATGCATCTCATCCTAAATATTTCTTTCTCAAGAACCACTCTTAGTTCTAAAGCTGTTTCAGTCATGGTTCTCTAGCAAAACAGAACTGACAGAAGATATCTGTAAATGTTATGAGATTTTATAAAAATTGTCTCACTCACCTGGGGGATGCACAAGTCTGAATTCCATAGGTTAGGTGAAAAGTGGGGAATTCTGATGAAGGCTTTTGATTAATTTCCCCAGGAGAAGCTGCCTGGCTGAATTAAAGATGGAAATACTATTCTCTGACAGCTGAAGTCATCACTGCTCCTTTTAAAGCCTTCAACTGATTGGATGAGATGTCTCTCATTGCTTAAGGCATCTCCTCAGTTGACTTTAGATGTAATCAACCACAGGTACAATCAACTTACTGGTGATTTATGTCCATGAAATGTCCTCACAGAAACAGGCAGGCCAGTGCTTGCATAACCAAACAACTGGACACCATAACCTGGCCAAGTTGATACATGAATTTAACCATCACATGCATTATCATTGATTTTTGTTTATAAAATATATAAATATTAAATAAAATAAATATCCTTTACTATAATATATTCAGTGATGATAATATTGATTGCTAGATATTGTTTCCAAGAAAATAAAAGGTATTAATTGGGAATTCAGTGCTTCATAAAGATAGTCATTAAGATTAAAATTTTTACATAGAATAATTATGCTGCTGTACATTATAGAAAAAATTGACACATTTTGAAATCATTTAAGCCTTCTCATTTCTCAAGGTTTCTATCTACAAATTCTGTGTTTGTTCTAAGTCCCTCTCTCTTGCTACACAATGTGGATCTAGATGAAGATTAAGATGGACTGTGTGCTTTAAGGTGGGTTAATTTTATCATTCATATTCTTCCCTCCTCTGCCCAACCCCCTCACCTCTTGTCTTCTCCTTCTTTTTAGAGTCCCAGAATGTATATACACACACATACAAAAATCGAACCCTGCACTTCAGCCTAACTCATCTGGGCCATTCTTAGATATTTTCAGAACCAGTCCAGTTATCAAGGGGTATGAATTGGAGGCAAACAATATGAATAAACAGTAGTTGTTGTGCTACTATGTTTAATGCAAGTTATTACTATCCCTTGGATTTCTTTGATGTTTAATATAATTTTAAAGCCCTAAAATCAGGAGAGAAGTTTATAGATCATCCAGTCTAACTTTCTACCATACTTCATTTTCTGGTAGAATTTTTTTTCAGAATTCAATACTCATGTCATGGACCTGTTTGGTGTTAGAATAACAGACATAATGCCAGTAGGCTAACAAAAGAAACAGAGAGGGAAAGAAGGCTTGGGAAACCATGCTTCCCTTAATGTATGATGGTCATTTTTGTTATTTATCTATTTCTGAGCTATAGGTAAACTTTTCTTATTTGACATAACACAGATGGCTCAGTTGTAGCTCAAATGCACAGCTGAGAATTTTAAGTAATGAGATCTGGCTTTTCTGTAAAAATGTTTTTATAGTGTAGATGACTTTTTGGAATCAGTGCAGAATGGGGTGAAAGAAGTTTGAGGTTTAAAAAATATAAATCTTTTTGGTCCACAACACTATAAAATTTTGGGACTTGACAAAGCCATTGCTGTATGGTGATAATTGAAGACATGATGTCTGGACCTCTGCATATTTTTATAAGAAACATGTTTATGTAAGACTGAAAGCAAAGTGCACATATCTATTATAAGCTTTGAAAAATAGAGTGTTATTGATTTTGAGGAATGGGAATGGAGACGGTGAGGAAGAGTAATGTTTTGTATAAGAGCAGGGAACAGATGTATCAATTTGAGTACTGGAGCCAGTTTGCATGTTTCAGTCCTCAAAGAAGACATTAGCCAAGTGCACGTCTATCTGTTCTACACTAATCATTGCTACAGTCAGATACCATCTTAAAGAAAATAGCATGTCCCTCTTTTCTACTAAAATGTAACTCTGAAAATGTAATATAATGATACATTTTGAGCACCATGAATTCAAAGGAATGCATGTGACTTTAGTGATGTTAATGTCAAAAGGAGTTAATGAATTAATGACATGTACTGACACATGTAGCAGATAGTGGTAACTTGAGTTTTTCCTTTAAGTTACAACTCCTTTTTCTATGTCTATTATTTTTATATATCAAAACTGGATGGCAAAACAAAATACATAGGTTTAACTTCAACTTCAGCCATTCTTTGTATTATATTCTAAATGGTTGTTGCTAAAGAATAACTCAATTTCTAGGAAACTAACAGCTGAGTTTACTATCTCTTGGAAAATAAATGGTCTGATTTCTACCTCTCAGTCACAGAATAAATAACAGAGCACTCTGAACTCATATAAAATGTTTGAGAACAAAATCCCCTAGAGAATTGGAGATATGTGAAGTTATTATGCAGAGGTGTAAAGACTGAGAGAGGATGAGAGGCAGCAGCAACTCTAAAGGTGCCAGTGTAGAGTTAGTAGAATCTGGTAACTGTGGAAAATTCAAGTGAACATGTCCAAAAGGTGTTTGTACATATTCATCTGTACTTTGGATAGAAGGCAGTAAGGAGAATATGGTTTTCAGTCATTAGGAGATACTAAATTTGATGATGTCACTCTGATAGAACACATATAGGTAAGAAAATTAAGTCCTTAGAACTGAACCCAAAGGAACCTGAATGTTCAATGATCAGATAAAGGAGAATCAACCCATAACAAAAGTGTGGTCAGAGATATATAAAGAGCACCAGTGGAGTGCAGTGTTATAAATCCTGGAAAGCAGAGAACTTCAAAAGAGTGGCTATTTAATCATGTCTTTTTGTTTTGTTTTTCTGATTTTTTTTCACATTCAGTATTTTAATTTAATTTTTAATGAAAAATTTACATAATTCTCCACCCCTAACTTTAAGCAAGTGTGACAATTTTCCATAATAAACAAATTAAAGAGAATCTTTGGTCAATAATGTAATAAAATGGCCAAAAATTGCTGCTTTTTAAAAATCAAAACTTTCACCAATTTATACTAAAATGAACACAGTCTAATGATATTTACACAATATATGCTCAGTGTTTCCTGGAAGCTGACTTTCCACCCTATAATGCAAATGGCAGAGCTGTGGTCAGCCAGAGTTTTTCATGATAGATCCTGGTGGTTCACTCAGGTTCACTTTGTTAAAACACCCTGTATAGAAGACTCTAATGTCTTGAAATCCCAAATTGTCATGGCTCTGTCAATGCTAATAGTGCAAAATTTGTGACAGTCTTGTTCTTTCACCTCATAAATGGACACTTCAGTGTTGCTATTCTCATGCAATGTCTCCAAAGCTGTATTGTGGTTCTCAGTTGGGGCTGTCTTGTCCATGTTACAGAATAGTTAAATGACTGACATTTAGTGCTGGATGCTTTGTTTTGGAACATCTAGTTTGGAGATGAAGGTCAAGCTGTCACAGTCATCATAGTTAAACAGCAATGGACAGGGAAGAAGATGGCAACACAGAGAGGAGTGGAAGCTAGTTTTTCCCTCTGGAAAAATGAATAAACCACCAGGAACAACAAGTAAATAATCTGGAATAACTGCAGGGGGACAAGCATGACTGTCCATCCATCATACACCAACCAGAATTGGGAGGAAGGCCTGATGTCACAGAATAAAATCTGTAAGCAAAAACTGCAGCTCCAAGCTGGGAGCCCACTCCCTGAATGGCCTGAACTGCAAAGCCTCATGGTGCTAGAGATCAGCACTCTCCAAGCAAGCAAATACAGCTCAGCCCAGTTCCAACTGGGGTTTTAATTAACAAACGTGGTCTGCTCAGTACAACTTATGAATCCCTAACAAGTGGACAGAAGCTTTTTGAGACAACTGACTTCAGAAAATTGGAGAGTGGACATGGACTGGCCCTGAAGGGGGATTTCTGTCCCTTTTGTGGTTCAGTGGAGAAAGCCTCAGCCATTTTCAGTTCCCAGAGCTCTGACCCAGACAAGGGTGGAGATAGCACAGGCAGAGAGGATATTCAAATGTAAATGATCTCTCCCTAGGGGAGGTATCTTCCTTAAGAGGAAGAAGATGGTGTCAAGATCTGCTACCCACCTTCCATTCAGAACAAGAACCTAGAGCCTGGGGGAAAGCATCCATGGGCAACACATCCTTATACCACTCCGATCTACAGGCTGGCAGGTGCCACCTGCTGGGCAGAAAAGCACAGTGACTTGAGGCTTCACAGGGTGTATCAATCTTCTAAGACTCAGCCTCAGGGAGACATGATGCTGTTACCTCCTTCTGAGACCTGAGCCCATTCACGTCTGCAAAAACCTGACTGGGGTAACCAAGGACACCAGATGCCTAGACAGCAGAAAACTACAACCTACATTAAGAAAAATGAAGTTATAGCCCAGTCAAAGTAACAAACTTACCCTTCAACTGACATACAGGAATTTAAACAACTAATGTTAAATCAATTCAAAAAGTTTAGGGAAGATGTGGTGAAGAGATGAAGGCTATAAGGAAAAGAGTGGGCATACATACGGTAGAAATCAAAAGTTTGAAAAAAACTGGCAGAATCTATGGAAGTGAAAGGCACAACACAAGAGATGAAAGACACAATGGAAACATACGACAGAAGATCTCAAGTGGCAGAAGAAAACACTCAGGAACTGGGAAACAAGGCAGCTGAAAGCCTATACACAAAAGAACAGATAGAGAAAAGAATGAAAAAATATGAGCAATGCCTCCAAGAACTTTAGGACAAAACAAAATGCAGAAATGTATGTGTCACTTGTGTCTCAGAAGGAGAAGAGAAGGGAGAAGGGTTATAAGCAATAATAGAGGAAATAATCAATGAAAATTTCCCATCTCTTATGAAAGACATAAAATTATGGATCCAAGAAGTTCAGTGTACCTCAAACAGAGTAGATCTGAATAGCCTTACACCAAGACACTTAATAATCATATTATCAGACTTCAAAGATAAAGAGAGAATCCTGAAAGCAGCAAGAGAAAAGCAATCCATCACGTAAAAAGGAAGTTTGATAAGACTATTTGTGGATGTCTCGATAGAAACCATGGAGGCAAGAAGGAAGTAGGGTGATATATTTAAGATACTGAAACAGAAAAAACCACCAAACAAGAATCCTATATCCAGCAAAATTGTCCTTAAAATATGAGGGAGAGCTTAAAATATTCTCTGAAAAATAGACAATGACAGAGTTTGTGAACAAGATACCTGCTCTACAGGAAACACTAAAGGAAGCACTGCAGACAGAAAGGAAAAGACAGGAAGGAGAGGATTGGAAAACAATTTTTGGAGGTAGTAACACAGCAATGTAAGCACACTGAAAAAAAGATGACTGTGAACATGATTGAAAGAGGAAAGTTAGGACCATATTGGACACCAGAACAAAAGACAAATGATAAAGACTGGGGCTGTATAACTCAGTGAAACATAGGGTGCTCAATGATTGTGATAAAAGGTACAAATATATTTTTACATGAGGTAGAACAAATTAATGTCAACAATGCAAGGTGATAAAAATAGGGTGAGATTGGGGGAATACAATCAATGCAAACTAGGGACAATTATATATGGAAACATTGTATTATGCTTTTTTAATATAACAAAGGCAATATACCAAAGCTAAATGCATGTTGGGGGTGGTGAATAGGGGAATGGTATGGGATTCCTGGCATTGGTGATGTTGTCTGAGACTTTGTTCTACTTTAGTTTAATGCTATCTTTCCTTTTGTTGCTTTCTAGCTGTCATGCTTTTTTTTCTCTTTTTTCTTTTTCTTTTGTCTCTCTACCTTCTTTTACTCTTCCTCCTTCTTTATGGAAGAAATGGAGATGTCCTTATATAGATACTGGTGATGGTGATGAATACATAAATACATGACTATACAGGGAACCAATGATTGTTTACTTAAGATGGAATATATGGTGTGTGAACAAAACCCTCTTAAAAATGGGTTGATGAAGAAAACTTGAAGACACCATATTGAGCGAAATAAGACAGACACATAATGACAAGTATTGCAGGGCCTCACTGATATGAACTAATTATAATATGTGAACTCATTGACATGAAATATAAGTTACCAGTATATAGAACAAGGCTAAAGAATGGGTAGCAGTTGCTTATTAAGAGCAGAATGTTCAACTAGGGTGAGCTTAAATGCTTGGAAATGGACAGAACTGATGGTAGCACCTTGTGAGAATAACTAACAGTGCTGAATGGTGTGTGAAGTTGGTCGAAAGGGTAAGCTCAGAGTAACATCTGTCACCAGATGGAAAGTCAGAGGTTAAAAGATTGGAATGTATAAAACATGGACTCTTGTGATGGGTGATATCCATGATTAACTGTACAAATACTAGAAATTTCTCTCATGAACTGGAACAAAGGTATGACACTATAACTAGAAGTTAATATAGTAGCATATAGGAAAAAATATATACCTATTGCACACTATATACTACAGTTAGTAGTATTTTAACATTCTTTCAACAGTAACAAATGTACGATACCAAAACTATGAATCAATAATGGAGGGGGAGGTGGTTAGGGGTATGGGAGGATATGAGTTTCCTTTTTTTGTCTTTATTTCTTTTCTGGAGTAATGAAAATGTTTGAAGAAATGAAAAATACTTAATTGGGGTGAGGGATGCACAGGTGTATGATGGTACCATGGGCAGTTGATTGTACCCTTTGGTTCTTTAGATAATTGTATTGTAAGTGAACAATCTCAATAAAAATAATAAAAATAAAAAAAGAGCAATGGGCAGCAGTCATGGCTAGCAGCTATGATGCTATTGTTAGATATAAACAGTACACTCAGGAGTGGCAGAAGCTCCATTTTCAGAGTTGAAACCTGCATTCTTTTTTTTTTTTTCATTTTTATTGAGATTGTTCAGATACCATACAATTATCCAAAGATCCAAAGTGTACAATCACTTGCCCCCGGGTACCCTCATACAGCTGTGCATCCATCACACTTAATTTTTGTTCAATTTTTAGAAACCTTTCATTACTCCAAACAAGAAATAAAGTGAAAGATGAAAAAAGAAAAAAAAAGAAAAGGAAACTCTAATCCTCCCCTATCCCTAACCAACCCCCCTCAATTGTTGACTCGTAGTATTGGTATAGTACATTTGTTACTGTTTATGAAAAAATGTTGAAATACTACTAACTGTAGTATATAGTTTGTAATAGGTTTATAGTTCTTCCCTATATGCCCCTCTATTATTAACTTCTAATTGTATTGTCATACATTTATTCTGGTTCATGGAAGCGATTTCTAGTATTTGTACAGTTGATCATGGACATTGCCCACCATAGGATTCAGTCTTATACATTCCCATCTTTTGACCTCCAACTTTCCTTCTGGTGACATATATGACTCTGAGCTTCCCCTTTCCACCTCATTCACACACCATTCGGTGCTGTTAGTTATTCTCACATCTTGCTACCAACACCCCTGTTCATTTCCAAATATTTAAGTTCATCCTAATTGAACATTCTGCTCATACTAAGCAACCACTCCCCATTCTTGAGCCTCATCCTATATCTTGGTACCTTATATTTCATGTCTATGAGTTTACATATTACAATTAGTTCCTATCAGTGAGACCATGCAATTTGTCCTTACGTGTCTGGCTCATTTCACTCAGTATATTGCCCTCGAGGTTTTGTCATCAACCCATTTTTTTTTTAATATGGTTTTGTTCACTCACCATACATTCCATCCCAAGTAAATAATCGATGGTTCTCTGCATGGTCATATATTTATGTGTTCACCACCTTCACCACTATCTATATAAGGGCATCTACATTTCTTCCACAAGGCAGGAGGGAGCGTCAAAGAAGGTAGAGAGACAAAAGAAAGAGGAAAAAAATGACAGCTAGGAAGCAGCAAAAGGAAAAATAAACTTAAATCAAAGTAGAATAAAGAATCAGACAATACCACCAATGTCAAGTGTCTAACATGCCTCCCCTATCCCCTCCTCTTATCTGCATTTACCTTGGTATATCACCTTTGTTACATTAAAGGAAGCATAATACAATGATTCTATTAGTTACAGTCTCTAGTTTATGCTGATTGCATCCCTCTCCCAATGCCTCCCCATTTTTAACACCTTGCAAGGTTGACATTTGCTTGTTCTCCCTCGTAAAAGAACATATTTGTACATTTTATCACAATTGTTGAATACTCTAGATTTCACCAAGTTACACAGTCCCAGTCTTTATCTTTCCTCCTTTCTTGTGGTGTCTCACATGCTCCCCACCTTCCTCTCTCAACTATATTCATAGTTACCTTTGTTCAGTGTACTTACATTGTTGTGCTACCATCTCCCAAAATTGTGTTCCAAACCATGCACTCCTGTCTCCTATCACCCTGTAGTGCTCCCTTTAGTATTTCCTGTAGGGCAGGTGTCTTGTTCACAAAGTCTCTCACTATCTGTTTGTCAGAAAATATTTTGAGCTCTCCCTCATATTTGAAGGACATCTTTGCTGGATATAGGATTCTTGGTTGGCGGTTTTTCTCTTTCAGTATCTTAAATATATCACACCACTTCCTTCTTGCCTCCATGGTTTCTGCTGAGAGATCCGCACATAGTCTTATTAAGCTTCCTTTGTATGTAATGGATTGCTTTTCTCTTGTTGCTGTCAGGATTCTCTCTGTCTTTGACATTTGATAATCTGATTATTAAGTATCTTGGCGTAGGCCTATTTATATTTCTTCTGTTTGGAGTACACTGCGCTTCTTGGATCTGTAATTTTATGTCTTTCATAAGAGATTGGAAATTTTCATTAATTATTTCCTCTATTATTGCTTCTGCCCCCTTTCCCTTCTCTTGTCCTTCTGGGACACCAATGATACGTACATTATTGTACTTTGTTTCATCCTTGAGTTCCTGGAGATGTTGCTCATATTTTTTCATTCTTTTCTCCATCTGCTCCTTTGCGTGTAGGCTTTCAGGTGTTTTGTTCTCCAGTTCCTGAGTGTTTTCTTCTGCCTATTGAGATCCGTTGTTGTATGTTTCCATTGTGTCTTTCATCTCTTGTGTTGTGCCTTTCATTTCCATAGATTCTACTAGTTGTTTTTTTGAACTTTTGAATTCTGCCGTATATATGCCCAGTGTTTCCTTTACAGCCACTATCTCTTTTGCAATATCTTCTCTAAACGTTTTGAATTGACTTAGCATTATTTGTTTAAATTCCTGTATCTCAGTTGAAGTGTACGTTTGTTCCTTTGACTGGGCCATAACTTTGTTCCTCTTAGTGTAGGTTGTAATCCTCTGTTGTCTAGGCATGGTTTCCTTGGTTATCCAAATCAGGTTTTCCCAGACCAGAACAGGCTCAGGTCCCAGGGGGAAGAAATGTTCAGTATCTGGTTTCCCTGCAGGTGTGTCTTAGAGAATTGCTCCACCCTTTGATGCCTGAGGTCACTGTGCTTTTCTGCCCAGCAGGTGATGCCTGTTAGCCTATAATTCTTGACTGGTGTGAGGAGGTATCGAAACCTGCATTATTTTTGATGCATCAATAGACATTCTGCTCTTGTGGCTGACCGAGGAAAGGTGGGTCACACTGGCAGAGAACCTGACCCCATGGACCCAGCCACCAGTGCCACTGACAAAAAAAAAAAAATTATTGGTTCATCCTCTTTATTTTTTTAATTTTATTTTGAAATAAATTCAAAATTATAGGAATAGTGGCAAAAACAATACAAACCCCATACACAGAACTCCAGCATACCCTGAACCCCTTACCCTGATACCCCGATCCACCAACTTTGACATGCTCTCACACCGCCATTTCTTTCTTTCCCTCCCTCCCTCCCTATCATCCATCATCTATTGCTCTGTCTTCTGAACATATGGGAGCAAGCTGCACACATCCTTGAACAAACACTATAATTCACATATACAATTCCCATGAACAAGAACATTCTTTTATGCAATCCCATTAAGAAAATTCAACATTGGTACAAAGCTTACATTCTATATTTCCTTTTTTTTCCTTATGTCTCAACTGTGTCCCTTTGATCCTCCTCTCTGCCATCCTCAGATCCCATCCAGGATCACACTTGGCATTCAGTTGTCATCTATTTAGACTGTCTTTTTTTTCTTTCAATTGTAGAAACATATATACAGCCTAAATCTTCCCATTCCACCCCCTCCCTAGCATTCCATTAGCGGGATTAATTACATTTAGAATGTTGTAATGCTATCACCTTCTCACCATCCATTACTAGAAATTTCCCTTCACCCCAAACAGCAACCCTACAATCATTTCTTAACTCCTCATTGCCCCTACCCCCACTTCCTGTACCCCATACTCTACTTTTCATCTCTATGGTCATATTCTCTGATAATTGCTTTGTGTTTACTGGGGGGCTTAAATTTAACCTCTTAAATCCATAACAATCTTGTTTTTCTTTGATACCAACTTAACTTCAATAGGACACATAAACTATGTTCCTATACTCCTCCATTCCCCCACCTTTATATAGTTCTTGTCAAAAATTACATATTTTACATTGAGTCCAAAACCACTGATATGTCATTAGAGTTTATGTATTTTATATCCTGTAGGAAGTAAATAGTGGAGTTACAAATCAAAAATTATTGACTTCTATTTGTATTCCATTGTGGTCGGAGAATGTGCTTTGAATATATTCAATTGTTTTTGTTGTTGTTTTTTTAATTTATTGAGGCTTGTTTTATGTCCCAGCGTAGGGTCTATTCTGGAGAAAGATCCATGATCACTAGAGAAAAATGTGTGTCCTGGAGATTTGGGATGTAATATTCTATATATGTCTGCTAAAATCCTCTATCTCTCTCTCTCCTTTCTTTGTTTCTCTGTCAGTAGGGCTCCCTTTAGCATCTGAAGTAGGGCAGGTCTTTTGTTGGCAAAATTTCTCAGCATTTGTTTGTCTGTGAAAAATTTAAGCTCTCCCTCAAATTTGAAGGAAAGCTTTGCTGGATAAAGTATTCTTGGTTGGAAATTTTTCTCTCTCAGAATTTTAAATTTAAAATTCTCACCTCCATGGTGGCTGCTGAGTAGTCACTACTTAGTCTTATGCTGTTTCCTTTGTATGTGGTGAATTGTTTTTCTCTTGCTGCTTTCAGAACTTGCTCCTTCTCTTCAGTATTTGACAGTCTGATCAGAATATGTCTTGGAGTGGGGTTTATTTGGATTTATTCTATTTGGAGTTCACTGGGCATTTATGCTTTTTGTATTTATGTTGTGTAGAAGATTTGGGAAATTTTCCCCAACAATTTCTTTGAATACTCTTTTTAGAACTTTACCCTTCTCTTCCCCTTCTGGGACACCAATGAGTCTTAAATTTGGATGTTTTATTTTATTTATCTTATCCCTGAGATCCATTTTGATTTTTTCAATTTTTTTCTCCATTCTTTCTTTTGTTCTTTCATTTTCCATTCTGTGGTCTGTGAGGATGCTGAGACATTGTTCAACTTACTCTAATCTTGTATTATGAGTATCCAGAGTCTTTTTAATTTGGCCAACAGTTTATTTCCATAAGATCTTTTGTTTTTTTAATTTACTGTTGCAATTTCTTCTTTATGCTCTTCTAGGGTCTTCTTTATATCCTTTATATCCTGTGCCATGCTCTCATTGTTTGACTTTAGATCTTAGATTAATTGCACCAAGTTCTGTGTCTCTTCTGATCTTTTGATTTGGGTGTTTGGTATTGGGTTCTCCATATCATCTGGTTTTATCATATTCTTTAAGATTTTCTGTTGTTTTTGGCCTCTTGGCATTTGTATTGCTTGATAGGGTTCTTACAAGTTATAAAAACTACCAATCTAATTTTTCAGATCTACAACTTGGTGGTGTACACTTTCTCTAACTAACCAGCAGATGGCATCTGTGAGTCACCTATTCCCCTCAAGTCAGTTCTCCTCAACTTTGTCTTTATGGTGTGTGTGGAAATGATTCTTGTGGGGTTCAATTGGTGCACTCAGTTTGGGTGTGTTGTTGGTGCTGTCCGCCCTGAATGTGTGGTGTGTGTCTGGGTGGTTATGGAGTCAAGGCAGCTTTAATAATCAAACCTCCCAGATGTTCCTGGAGATTCAAGGCTGTTGCAAGAGTCTGAGCCTTCATTTCAGTTTTGCCCCAGATTGTCTCTGCTGCTGACCCACAAGTCCCCAGCATTGATGTAGGGTCCCTGGGATTTCTGAACAAGAGTGTCTCCAGCCTGCTGGGGAGCTGGCTGCAAGTGGCAGGGCTTCTTTTTCCATTTGGCTCTCCACTCTGCCCCCCTGGTCCTGAGGGAATCAGCAGTGGTCTATCCTACATGCCAGACACTGTGAGGTTGGCACAGCCCACTCCTGCCATGCTTCACTGCATGGTTCTCACCATAATAACTGCATCTGCTCCTGGGATTTTTTTAAAGAGCTAGTCCATCTCCAAGTGCCAACTTCTGGTTTCCCCACACCACAGCATGGCCACAGGACTTTCAGCTGGCTTACTCACTTGTTTCAGAATGCAGACTCCCAGTTTCACCAAGTGCACAGTCCCTGTGATTTTAGCAGACCTTGTCCAGCTGGTGCATCACTGGAACTTGTGTTCTGGGTCACTTTCTGGTTTTTATCTAGTATGTTTCATGGAGGTGTTTTTTTGCCCTGTCTCACCTAGCTGCCATCTTAGGTTCTTCCTTGCCACAAAATTTTGACATCAGCTAACCATAGGGCATCTTGCTGCCCCATCACATACTGGTTGGCTTTCCATTCACTTCTTTAATATTGGCAGAAAACACTCTGCATTTGAGGTCACAGGATGCTGCTGCCAGCAAAATATTGGGATGTCAATAGAAGCTGAGGACCATGGAACAAATAGGCACTTTGATGTGCTTGCCTACCCACAAATCATTTTCAGACTTGAATTAATAAGCAAATATTAATCATGCTCCATTTCCCACAACAAATTTATTTTCTAGTGGGGACCACAACACAAAAGTGGCTTCACAATTAATTCTCAGGATCACTGGTGTTGGCTTCCAGATGACATATTTCTAACTCCAGACATAGGCATTGGGATCTGCCCCACAAATGATGATGTGGTTGCTATTGGGAGCCCAGTCAATACCTATAATGTGTCTGCTGTGCTCTTTGAGTTCATGAGATTTCACCCACTGGCTCCCAGTCTTCTTATAAATGTGGACTTCATGGTTATTGGGGTTAAGGGCAATCTGTGTAGCATACCTATTCCAGGCTTGACAGGTGATTGGATCTAGTAAAAACTAACACAGAACCATTATTCTCAGTGTCTTCAAGGAGTAGAAAGCTGGAATCAGGGCAGTCTGGACAATCTTAGAGTGAAGTATTTGCAGACTTTGATCAGTTGACACAAACCATTTCTGGCAGGCTTGGGCAGAACCCTGATACTTTTTTGAGAAATGATATGTGTAGAGGTGAAAAGAACTATGAATTGGTCATAGATTCTATTTTAGTGATTAAGAGACATAGAAAGGGGGTAATAACATTGAAGTGCTTTTGGAAATTGTGTGGATTTTTGTTTGATTTTTGCTGTTCCAGTGACTTTTCAGTGTGTGTGCATGTGTGTGTGTGTTTGTGTTGTAATGTTTGATTTGGTCTGGGTATTTAAAATTAACTGGTCTTAGTTAATCTTATAATGCTTTCTTTCATCTCTTCTTTGTTGCCATTAAAAAAGTGGGAGAGCATGAAAAGTTGGAGCTCATTAGAATTAGTTCAGGATAAATAGAGTAACGCTTCTTTAGAGATAAATAAAGAAGTCTGCCTGAAACAGCATAGTAACTACAGAAACAGAAAAACACTGTTATATATGAAACAACTAAAAGAGACTAACCACCCACTTATATGCACTCATGTACTTGCATGTACTCAAACCATTGAATTAAATTATTGAATTACATGAGTGTAATTTATTTTAAATGATTAAAATATTTTCATTTTACTGAAAATAGTATCACCTCCTATGCCTCAAAATATCTACATTATATAGTAGTGATATTTTACTTAAAATCAAAATTGAATATTTTATCTAAATTTTACTGATTTTAGCAATTTAAAATTTAATTTAAAATGCATGCTTTCATAATTCATACAGCAGGCAAATTTAATAAAGTTGAAGGTTATTTTATTTTTGAAAAAGGTTGTATCTGAATTTTTAAAGGAACCTTATTAGTAACGTGTAAATATTGACACAGTATTTAAATTATAGCATATATGCAGTACAGTCAATGTATACTATCCAACCTTCAAGTGATACCATACCCACTAACGTAAATTCACAGTTGCTAAAAGTTATGAATTCAAAACAAAGATCAGATTTATTTTGAAAATGTTGAGAAAATTTTATTACAGATTTTGAATCTTCACATATTATGATCATTCCCTTTGTTCTAGGAATAGCTTTGATTTTTAGCTCTTGTGTTTTTGTTTTTTATAAATCTTGAGTCATGTCTTCGTAAAGGACTGCCAAAATAGCCAGCTTCGCATATGCCACAGTAAAACTCTCATCTCCTTTCTGATCTTCTATAGTGTTCATCATCTGAAACAGTCATTTGGCCCTTATATCTAGTGTAGAATTTTAAAACACACATTCTGGACTCAAATTTTCTGCCCTTAACTAATTGCATACTTATCAGCTATGTGATCCTGATGTAATCATTCTGTTTTGGTTTCTTTATCTATAAAATGAAAATAATAATATCTATATTAGACTTGTTATGAGGATCAAATGAGGTAATTCATATGTAGTGCTGAGAATGACATTTTAAGTATAGAACTCAGTTCATACTAAACTACTAAACACAATATAGAGCAGTTTTTCATATGACTAATTTTGTGAACAAGGTCCAAGTTTATTATTTTGTATTTCTCTCACTAAATGTCTAGAATAATTTTTAATACATGCTTATTTGTTCAATTAATACAGACAATTCACCAGTACCTTCTCACTTGTAAAGTTAATGGTTATGTGTTCAATTAAAAAAAGAAATTAAAACAGAATGTTGACTATAAGTAAAAGCCACACTGAATAAAATGCCTATTTTTATACATATTAACCGAAAAAAATGTGGGTACCTATTGTATCATTTTGGTGGAAATAAGAATGTTGATCTATTTCAGAAGACTGTGGATTACCAAGGTTCAATAATGCAATACTAAAGAATGCAAGAGCTGCTTTATTGATAGGCTATGAAGGTCATGTAAGTCAGTAATCATTTCCATAACCACCACTGTTACAGTGGTTCTTCTTACCATGGGCAGTATTCCTGATATGAAGGAGCAATGATGATATGAACTAAAAAAAAACATCAGTATTAAAAGGGAAAAAAAACATTTTTATATTGTTATTCACGCTCACTGATTATCTTTTTTTAAAATTCAGTTTTATTGAGATATATCACATACCATACAATCATCCATAGTGTACAATCAACTGTTCACAGTACCATCATATAGCTGTGCATTCATCACTCCAATGTATTTTTGAACATTTTCCTTACATCAGAAAGAATCAGAATAAAAATAAAAAATAAAAGTAAAAAAGAACACCCAAATCAACCCCCCATCCCACACTATTTTTTGTTTAGATTTTATCACCATTTTTCTGCTCATTCATTCATACACTGGATAAAGGGAATGCAATCCACAAGGTTTTCACAACCATGCTGTCACCCCTTATAAGCTACATTGTTTTACAATCATCTTCATGAATCAAGGCTACTGGGTTGGAGTTTGGTAGTTTTAGGTATTTACTTCTAGCTATTCCAATATATTAAAACCTAAAATGTGTTATCTATATAGTGCATAAGAATGCCCACCAGAGTGACCTCTCAACTCCATTTGAAATCTCTCAGCCACTGAAGCTTTATTTCTTTTCATTTTGCATCCCCCTTTTGGTCAAGAAAATGTTCTCAATTCCTTGATCCTGGGTCCAGATTCATCCCAGGGAGTCATATCCTGGATTACCAGGGAGATTTACACCTCTGGGAGTCAGGTCTCATGCAGGGGGGAAGGCAGCAAGATCACCCACCAAGGTGACTTAGAGAGAGAGGGCCACAACTGAGCAACAAAGAGGCACTCAGGGGGAGACTCTTAGGGACAATTATAAGCAGGTTTAGCCTCTCCTTGCAGCAAGCAGCTTCATAGGGGCCATCCCCAAGACAAAGGGCTCAGCGCATCAAGCTGTCAGTCCCCAATGTTTGTGAGAACAACACTGATTATCTTTTCATATTTACTCTTATTTCCTGCATATGCTGGCAATGTATCCTCTAATACTCCAAATAGACACACTGAAATAACTTTCTTCATATGAAATATTCAATTATTTTCTTAAGGATTTTAGGTTTCCATATATACAGATAGAAGGATGATAAAAAATGGTGCCTTTGCCAACTTTTGCTTCCCTTTTACTTTAATTTTATCTATTCCTCTCATCCTAAACGCCAAGGTTGTGTGGGAGGAACTTAAGAGGACAAAATTGCTCTTCTCTTTGTTTACATAATCAGTACACTACTATCATATTCTGTTTACTATTATACAATCCTTTGGGTTACTGAGAATGTGAAAGATACTATTTAAATCTTTGATTTGCTGTATTATGCTTATGGATAACTTACACTTGAAATTGGGAAAAGGTCGCCTGTGTGGTTTACCATTTCTATTATTTTGACCCAAACAATTCTCTACTTTGTGCTACATAAGTGTCAGCACTGGGAGACATATAAATCACCTTGAAACTTTCATGTAGCACCTAAATCAAATACATCTGAAATTTGTGCTATAAACTGTACATAACCTGCTCAGAGAAGATAGTGTTCCAGTTCGCTAAACACTGTCATTATGCAAAATTCCAGAAATGGATTGACTTTTATAAAGGGAGGTTGCTTGGTTACAAATTTACAGTCTGAAGGCCATGAAAATGTCCAATTTAAGGCATCAGCATATGTATACCTTCACTGAAGGAAGGCTAATGGCATCTGGAAAATATCTGTTAGCTGGGAAGGCATAAGGCAGATGTCTGCTGATCCCAGGCTGTGTTCCAGCTCCTCTCTCAGCTCCTGTGCATTTTTCAAAGATGCAATGTAAAGATGTCTGTGAAGAAGGCAGTGATGGAAAGTGATTAAACACACGTGCTCTGGATTAGGTCTGCCTGCATTTAAATTCCACTGGTTACTGACTGTTTAACCATGGGTATATACTTACTCTTTCTGTGCCTCATTTTCTTGTTTATAAAATGGGGTTAATTATGGTTCCTAACTTTTAAGATTTTTTGAAGGTTCAATGAGATAATGAACATAAGGCCTGGTCCAGAGTAAATGCTCAATATATGTTAACAATTATTAGAATTATTGAGATGGCATAGTATATTACTTTACTGCTATGTTTCTCAAAATGGACCACCTTCTCAGAAATGTTTGCCTTTTTGTTAAAATGCAGATTCTAAGGTCTTTCCACAAACCAACTGAATCAAAATTCCTGGGTATGAGGCCTGGAAATAAATATTACTTAACATCTCAAAATGATTCTAATTCCCACTAGAGTTGTTGTTCTTGTTGTTAATGTTATCATTACTTCAAACTCTATCATTCAGATGCTCCTTTATTTAGGGAGTTAAATACCATCCTGCTAGTTTCATTCCAATTTTTAAATGCTATGTTATATCCCTCCCTGTAGCCAGTTAAAATGGGGCACATACTACTTATCCCTTTATAGATTAGATATAATTTTCATGCCTTATATTTCCAACCCCATTCATAGTTTCTTGAGATCAGGATTCATATCTGATATTTCTTTGTATCTTTCTCACAATGCTTCACACAAACTATATACTTGGTGAATATTGGCTCACTCTATCAGTAGTAACAGAGATGGCATATTATTAATCAATCCATGCTGTGATGTAGATTTTTGTATTCCAATTACTTCTAGGGAAATTTTCAAGAATTATTATAGGTATTGCCAATGAACAATGAAATGATTAAAATATTGGTAGGCCATGTTGGTTAGATATATGAATTTAAATACTCAAAAACTAATGAATTTAATATTATGTATTATGGTTGAAAAGGAAGAACAGATATTGCAAAATGAGGGTGTCTTTATTTTCTTGAGCAGCTGTGACAAATTCCATAAACTCATTTTTGCTTAACAACAAGAATTTATTATCTTATGATTTAGAGGCTAAAAGGCTTGCTTCCTTCTGAGGTCTGTAGCATTTGGGCTGATCAGTAATCCTTGGGTTCTTCAGCATTTCTATCTCATGACAATATCCTCTCCTTTCTCTTCCATGTTCCTACTTACTTCCAGCTTCAGGCACCTACCTGTACCTTCCTTTTACTTTGGCTTCAAGTTTCTTTCCCTTATAGGGTCTCCAGTAATCCAGATTAGAGGCAATTTAGCTGAACCACAACTTAATTTAAAACAATATATTCAAGAGATTCTATTTAAAATAGGTTAACACCCACATGAATGTGAATTAACATTAAGAATATATCTAGATGATGGAATAAGATGGCAGCATAGAGAGGACTGGAAGCTAGTTTGTCCCCCTAGAACAACTAATAAACAACCAGGAACAGCTAGTAAATAATCTGGAATAACTGCTGGGGGACAAACATGACTGTCCACTCATCATACACCAACCTGAATAGGGAGTAATGCCCAAAGTTGCAGCATAAAATCTGTAAGTAAAAACTGTCGATCCAAGCCAGGATCCCCCTCACCCCATGGCCTGAAATGTAAAGCCTGGTGGTGCTAGAGAGCAGCACTCTCCCAGCAAGTGAATACAGCACAGCTGAGATTTGACTGGGGTTTTAATTAACAAATATGAAGTTCTTAATACAAGATATGAATCCACAGCAAGCAGAGAGGGGCTTTTGGTGATGACTGAACTTGGAGAGCAGGAAGGTGGCCATAGACTGGCCCTAAACGGGGTTTTATGTTCCTTTTTCAGCTCAGTGGAGAAGACCTCAGCCATATTCAGTTCCCAGCACCTTGACTCAGACAATGGTGAATATAGCACAGGCAGAGAGACTATTCAAATGCTAATGATCTCTCCCTAGGTGGGGGAAGCTTCCCTGAGAGGAAAGACATGGGGACCTGTTTCAATACTTGCCTTCCATTCAGGAACCACACCCCAGAGCCTGGGGGAAACGAGCCACAGGCCACAACTACTTACACCAGTCTGGAGCTACAGGCTGATGGGTGCCAATAGCTGGGAGGAAAAGCAGAGTGACTTGAGGCCTCAGAGGGTGTATCAATCTTCTAAGACACACCTTCAGGGAAACTGGATACTATTCCCTCCTTCCAAGACCTGGGCAAATTCTGGTCTATGAAAACCATATTGGGGTAACCAAGGAAACCAGATGCCTAGACAACAGAAAACTACAACCTACATTAAGAAAATGAAGCTATGGCCCAGTCAAAGGAACAAAATTACACTTCAACTGAGATAGAGGAATTGAAACAACTAATATTAAATCAATTCAAAATGTTTAGGGAAGATATGACAAAGGAGATGAAGTGCATAATGAAAACACTGGATGCACATAAGGTAGAAATTGAAAGTTTGAAAAAACAATTGTCAGAATCTATGGAAATGAAAGGCACAACACAAGAGATGTAAGACACAATGGAAACATACAACAGCAGATCTCAAGAGGCAGAAGAAAGAACTCAGGAACTGGAGAATAAGGCATCTGAAAGCCTACACACAAAAGAGCAGATTGAAAAATATGAACAACAACTCTGGGAAGTTAAGGACAAAATGAAATGCAGAAATGTATTTGTCATTGGTGCTGCAGAAGGAGAAGAGAAGGGGAAAGGGGCAGAAGCAACAATAGAGTAAATAAACAATAAAAATTTCTCAAATCTTATGAAAGACATAAAATTATGGATCCAAGAAATGCAGCATACCCCAAACAGAATACATCTGAATGGGCCTACAACAGGACACTTAATAATTGGATTATCAATCATGAAAAATAAAGAGAGAATCCTGAATGCAGCAAGACAAAAGTGATCCATCACATACAAAGGAAGTTTGATAAGACTATGTGTGGATTTTGCATTAGAAACCATGGAGGCAAGAAGGGAGTAGGGTGATATATTTAAGATACTGAAATATAAAAACCACCAACCAAGAAACCTATATCTGGCAAAACTGTCCTTCAAATATGAGGGAGAGCTTAAAATATTCTCTGGCAAACAATAACAGAGTTTGTGAACAAGCTTCCTGCTCTACAGGAAACACTAAAGGAAGCACTGCAGACAGAAAGGAAAAGACAGGAAGGAGAGGTTTCAAAAACAATTTTGTGAGGCAGTAACACAGCAATGTCAGTACACTGAACAAAGATGACTGTGAGCATGATTGAAAGAGGAAAGTTAGGACCATTTTGGACACCAGAATGAAAGACAAATGATATAGACTGGGGCTGTATAACTCAGTGAAACCTAGGGTGCTCAATGATTGTGATAAAAAGTACAAATATATTTTTACATGAGGTAGAAGAAATGAATGTCAACAATGCAAAGTGATAAAAATTGCATGGGATGGGGGGAAAATACAATCAATGCAAACTAGAGACTATAATTAACAGAAAACATTGTATCATACTTCTTTAATATATCAAAGACAATATACTGAAACTAAATGCATATGAAGGAGGGACATATGGGAAGCATATGGGACTCCTGGCATTGGTGATGCTGTCTGACTCTTTATTCTACTTTAGTTTAATGCTATCTTTCCTTTTGTTGCTTTCTAGCTGTCATGTTTTTTTCTATCTTTTTTCTTTTTCTTCTGTCTTTCTACCTTTTCTGACTTCCTCCTTCTTTATGGAAGAAATGGATATCTCTCTCTATATATATATACATACATACATATATATATATATATATATGTATATATATATATATATATATATATATATATATATATATATATATGCTGGTGATGGTGTTGAATACATGAATATGTGACTATACAAGGAACCAAAACTTGTTTACTTAGGATGGCATATATGGTGTGTGAACAAAACAGTCTTAAAAATGGGTTGATGAAGAAAATTGAGGGCACTGTATTGCGTGAAATAAAGACACATAATGACAAATATTGCACGGTCTCACTGATATGAACTAATTATAATATGTAAATTCATAGACATGAAATATAAGTTACCAGGTTATAGAATGAGGCCAAAGAATGGGAAGTAGTTGCTTATTATGAGCAGAATGTTCAACCAGGGTGAACTTAAACATTTGAAAATGGACAGAGGTGATGGTAGCACCTTGTGAGAATAACTAACAGTGCTGAATCATTTGTGAAGATGGTGGAAATGGTAAGCTCAGAGTTATGTATGTCACCAGAAGGAAAGTTGGAGGTTAAAAGATGGGAATGCATAAAACAGTGAATCTTGTGGTGGACAATGCCCATGATTAACTGTAAAAATATTAGAAGTCTCTCTCACAAACCAGAACAAATGTATGACACTATAACTAGAAGTTAATAATAGAGGGGCATATAGGAAAAAAAATATATACCTATTGCAAACTATATACTACAGTTACTAGTATTTTAACATTCTTTCATCAACAGTAGCAAATGTACTATGCAAACTATGAATCAATAATGGAGGGAGGGTTAAGTGTATGGGAGGATTTCAGTTTCCCTTTTTTTGTCTTTATTTCTTTTCTGAAATAATGAAAATCTTCTAAAAATTTTAAAAAAATTGTGATGGATGCACAGCTGTATGATGGTACCATGTGCAATTGATTTTACACTTTGTATCTTTGGATAATTGGTATGTGAACAATCTCAATAAAATAAAATTAAACATCATTACTGAGAAAAAAAAGAACATATCCAGTTTGGGGTATATAAATCAATCTACCACAATGGGATAAGACAAGGAATATGCCCTTTATGGATTCTTAACTGCAAAACCCTTGTGTGAGTTGCTCTGAATGGTGACTCTCATTCTCCTTCAGAAAAAATGTAGAGTAAATCATAAAGGGTAGGAGCAAAATATTTCCCTTTCTGTTTCCAGGATGGTTCCTTTTAAAAAGGTATTGAAAACAAGGAAAAAGACTTTGGGTTTGTTGACCTTTATTATGTGACTTATGCTTTTCATAGACACATGCATAGCTTGAACCACAGAATATGGGTGGAATATGATGTAATATAAACACTTACCTTTAATCTGAAGTTAAACAAGTTATTTCCTCTGAGGTACATCAGATTGACAGCAATTACATCCACTAAATAGCATAGCCTCTACCACTCTTTCATCTATTAAAGAAAACTAGTTGAGAGATCAATAAGCATTATGTTGTGTGAGCTTTAAAGCTCTTCATGCAAATTTGAAATTGCTTTTATGACAATTAGTAAGGCAAATTTGATGCACAGAATAAATAATATGCTAATATTTGTGGTTGCAGTCTTGTTTTTTCTTTGTTTTGCTTTCTCAATTTTACATGTTCATGCAAATTCATTTATTTTTTAAATGCCAGCAATAACTGAAACTGTTCCACTTCATAGGCAGCCAAAAGTTGGTATGTAAGATTATAACCATAACTGCATTCACTTGGGACAGTAAAATTCATAGACTTTCATTTCCATGGGCCCAGTTATCTCATAATTTAGATATAAGTTTATTTTTCTTTTTTTAAATTCAATTCAGATTTTTGAGATATATTCATACACCATAAAATCATCCATGGTGTACAATCAACTGTTCACAGTACCATCATATAGTTATGCATTCATCACCCAATCTATTTCTGAACATTTTCTTTACACCAGAACGAATCAGAATAAGAACAAAAAATAAAAGTAAAAAAGAACACCCAAATCATCCCCCCATACCACCCTATTTTTCATTTAGTTTTTGTCCCCATTTTTCTACTCATCCATCCATACACTAGATAAAGGGAGTGTGATCCACAAGGTTTTCACAATCACACTGTCACCCCTTGTAAGCTACATTATTATACAATTGTCTTCAGGTGTCCAGACTACTGGATAGGAGTTTGATAGTTTCAGGTATTTACTTCTAGCTATTCCAATACATTAAAACCTAAAAAGGGTTACCTATATAGTGCATAAGAATGCCCATCAGAGTGACCTCTCAACTCCATTTGGAATCTCTCAGACACTGAAACTTTATTTTGTTTCATTTCTCATCCCCCTTTTGGTAAAGAGTTGGTTTCAATCCCATGATGCCAGTTTCATACTTATCCATGGGAGTCATATCTTGTGTTGCCAGGGAGATTTACAACACTGGGAGTCAGGCCCCATGTAGGGGGAAGGGCAGTGAGTTCACCTGCCAAGTTGGCTTACCTAGAGAGGGCCACATATGAGCAACAAAGAGGCACTTGGAGAGATTCTTAGTCACAATTATAGGCAGGTTTAGCCTGTCCTTTGCAATATGGGCTTCATAAGGGCAGGACACAAGATAGAGGGCTCTGCATACCAAGCTAACAGTCTTTATGTTTACTTGTGAGAATATCTGCAACAATCCAGGTAAGGAAGACTAACACTTCCACATTTCCCCCAAGCTCCTCAGGGGGGTCCTGCATATATATTTTTATTCTCCACCCTTACTTTGGGATGTGTTGCTATTTCACTCTAACCTATACAAACCTACCATACCTCACTTCCTATTCAAAATTCAATGTAATTGTGGTGTTTGAACAAACTGACTGTAGAAGTTATATTGTTTAGAAAATATAGATCCTGCACCAAATAAACATCTCATCCCTTGGTATCACATGGAAGTTGAAATTTTAACACACAGTTAGTTTCAACCTTTACCCTTTGGTTTGATTTTCCCTACTCTTAACAAGGTCTGCTTCATTCATACTTCTAGTTGAAGTCTGGGCTACTTTTCAGATTTTTAAAAGTTGCTGCATGTGTTAATATGGACATTCATATCTGCTGAGCTCTAGCTCTGAGTTTCATGGATCACATAGATACACAATATTCCAGAGACCAACCAGGTTATACAAAAAGGGATCAGAATCTCAGAGTTTGAAGATAGCCATTACAATTCAGGAAGAGATTTGACTGCTGTAAGAGCTTGCAATCTAGGGACCATTGCAATAATCATTTCCCTGTTAGGCTGTGCTTTAAGATTCAATTCTGAGTTTACACATTGTAGTTAGTCCATATTGCTGAGGCATTATAGTGTTTGCCTTTGTTTCTTGTGTATTTCACTCAAAATTCTGTCTACAGGATCCATGCATATCATTGCATGTCTCACAGCTGCACTCCTTCTTGTAGTTGCTGAATATTACATTGTATACATACACCACAATTAATCCTTCTGTTCCTCAGTTGATATACCCTTGGGCCACCTACACCCATTGTAAATCATGAATACTGCCTCCATAAACACCAGTGTGCCAATGTTCATTCATGTCTCTGCTCTCAGATCTTCCAAGTACACACCCCATAATGAGGTTGGAGAACATTATGGCACCCACATACTTATTTTCTTGTGGAACCATGACACTGACCTCCAGAAAGGATACACCATTCTGCCTCCTCAAGAGTAAATAGGTATATCCCTCTCTCCATGTTTTCTCCAGCACTTTTACACCTATTTATGTTTTTTTCCAACAATTTTATAGATATATTCACATACCATACAATTATCCAGAGTGTACAGTCAGTTGTCCATTGTTTTATCATACGGTGGTACATTTATCACCACAGTCAACACTTGAACATATTGATTACCACAAATTTTTTTTCAATAAATAAGAAAAAAGATAAAAGGAAAAATAAAATGTCATACAATACAATGTTATAGTAACAGAAAACAACACCACTACCAAGAGTCCCATATCCCTCCCTTATATCCCCCTCTCATACACAATTAGATATGGCATATTGCCTTTGTTACATTTAATGGAAGCATATAACAATACTACTGTTGATGATAGAGTCCAGTTTGCTTTGTTCATGTTTTTTTTCCTAAATACCATTCCTTTTTCAACACTGCATGATTGATATTCATTTGTTCTCCCACATGTAAAAACTTTGTTATATTTGTACATTTAGTAACAGTCTTTGGTCACTCCAGTTTTTGCTGAGTTATACAGTCCCAGTCTTTATTATGTCTCTTTATCTCTGATGTCATACATTCCCCATCCCACCTCTTTCAGCTTTATTCACAGTTATCTTCATTCAGTGTACTGGCAATATTGTGCTACCATCACACATTATTATGCTATCTACTTCTGGATCTATATAATCAATCCTGGTGAACATTCTGTAGCCCTTCAGCATCAAATGTCCAATCTCTACCTACTTTCTATCTCCTGGTAGCCTGTGTTATCAGCTTTTAACTCTCAAAGTTTGCTCGTTAGTGTTAGTTCATTTTAGTGAGACCATACAGTGTTTCTCCTTTTCTTTCTGGCTAACCTTTCAACATAATGTTCTCAAGGTTCATCCATATTTTTATATGTTCCAAATCTGTTCTAACAGCTGCATAAAATTCCATCATGTTTATATACCACAGTTTGTTTATCCACTTGTCCATTGATGGACATTTGGGCTGCTCCCATCTCTTGGAAATCATGAATAATGCTGCAATAATCATTTCTTTACAAATGTCCATTTGTGTCTTAACTTTCAGTTCCTTTGAGCATATACCTAGCAATGGAATAGCTGGTCATATGGCAAATCTAGACTTAGCTTCCTGAGGAACCTCCACACTGTCTTCCAGAGTGGTTGCACCATTCTACATTCCCACCAACAATGAATAAGTGTGCCTCTTTCTCCACATCCTCTCCAGCACTTGTCACTTTCTGTTTTTTGGATAATGGCCATTCTGCTAGCTGTGAGAAGATATCTCATTGTGGTTTTGATTTGCATTTTCCTAATAGCCAGTGAAGTTGAGCATGTATCACATGTTTTTGAGAGATCTGTATTTCCTCTTCAGAATGTGTCTGTCCATGTCTTTTGCCCATTTTTAATTGAGTTGTTTGTCTTTCTGTTGTTGAGTTGTAGGATCACTTTATATATTCAGGATTTTAAACTGTTTTCTGATATGTGGTTTCCAAATATTGTCTCCCATTCTGTAGGCTGCCTTTTTACTTTTCTAACAAAGTCCTTTGATGTACAAAAGTGTTTGATTTTGAGGAGATCCCATTTGTCTATTGGTTCTTTGGCTGCTTTTGCTTTTGGTGTAAGATCTAGGAAACCACCTCCTATCACAAAGTCTTTAAAAATAGCCTTACATTTTCTGCTAGGGGTCTTATGGTCTTACTGGTAATGTTTAGGTCTTTGATCCATTTCAAGTTAACTTTTGTAGAAGGTGTGAGGTAGGGGTCCTCTTTCATTCTTGTGGAAATTGATATCAAGTTCGCCAAACACCATTTACTGAAGAGGCTGCTCTGTCCCAGTTGCTTTGCCTTGACTGCCTTATCAATGATCAGTTTTCCATAGATGCAAGAGTCTATTTCTGAACATTCAGTTCGATTTCATTGGTTGGTATATCTATCCTTATGTCAGTACCATGTTGTTTTGAGCACTGTAGCTTTGTAATATGCTTCAATGTCAGGTAGTATGAAACCTCCCATTTCATTCCTCTTAAGTTCTTTTGGCTATTCAGGGTAACTTGCCCTTCCAAATAAGTTTGGTTATTGGTTTTTCTACTTCTGAAAATTAAGTTGTTGATATTTTAATTGGTATTGCATTTAATCTATAAATCATTTTAAGTAGAGTTGATATCTTATCTATATTTATTCTTCCAATCCATGAACATGGTATGTTCTTCCATTTTTTCGGGTCATGCTTGATTTCTTTTAGCAGGTTATTGTATTTTTCTTTGTATAGGTCTTTTTGTGGCCTTTGATATGTTTATTCCTAAGTACTTGATTCTACTGGTTGTTATTGTAAATGGATTTTTTATTTATTTCTTCCTTTTGTTGGACATTTCTTGTGTATAAGAACACTACAGATTTTTGTGTGCTAATCTTGCAGCCTGATACTTTGCTGTATTCATTGATTAGCTCTAAAAGCTTTGCTGTAGGTTTTTTTTCTGGATTTTCTACATATGGAATTATGTCATCTGCAAACATTTTATTTCTTTTTCTTGCCAAATTGCTCTATCTAGAAATTCCAGCACAATGTTGAATAACAATCATGACATTGGGCATCCCTATCTTTTTTCTGATCTTAGAGGGAAAGCTTTCATTCTCTCCCCATTGAATACAATGTTAGCTGTGGGTTTTTCATGTATTGCCTTTATCATACTGAGAAAAATTCCCTTCTATTCCTATCCTTTGAAGCATTTTCATCAAAAAAAGGATGTTGAATTTTGTCAAATTCCTTTTCTGTATCAATCAAGATGATCATGTGCTCCTTCTGCTTTGATTTATTGATGTGGTGTATTACATTAATCGATTTTCTTATGTTGAACCAGTCTTGCATACCTGGAATAATCCCACCAGCTCATGGTGTGTAATTCTTTTAATGTCTTGCTGGATTTGATTTGAGAGCACTTTGTTGAGGATTTTTGCATCTATATTCATTAAAGAGATTGGTCTGTAATTTCCTTTTTGGAGTATCTTTGTCAGATTTTGGTATTAGGGTGATGTTGGCTTCATAGAATGAGTTTGGTACATTTCAGTCCTCTTCAATTTTTTGGAAGAATTTGAGCAGGGTTGGTATTACTTCTTTCTTGAATGCTTGGTGGAATTCACATGTGAGGCCATCTGGTCCTGGGCTTTTCTTTTTTGGGGGCTTTTTGATTACTGACTCAATTTCGTTTCTTGTGATTGGTTTGTTGAGGCCATTTGTTTCTTCTCAAGTCAATGCTCCTTGCTTATGCTTTTCTAGGAAGTTTTCTTGTTTCATGTAAGCTGCCTAGTTTATTAGCCTACAGTTGCTCGTATCTTCTCATTATCTCCTTTTATCTGCAGGGTAAGTAGTTATGTTTCCTTTCCTGTCTGATTGAATTTATTTGCATCCACTCTCTCTTATTTTCTTTATTTTTTTGGTAGACTAATGGTCCATCAGTGGACAACTAATGGTCCACTGGTTTTCTAAGAATATTGTTTAGTCTTCATATATTTGTGAATTTTACAATCATTTGCCTGTTATTTATTTCCACCTTCTTTCCATTACAATGCAAGGAAGTGTTTTTGTAACATCAAGATTTTTTAATTTGTTGAGACTTGCTTTGTGACACATGTGGTCTATCCTAGAGAATGTTCCATGAGCACTTGAAAAAAAACATGTATCCTTCTTTTGTGGGGTTTTGTGTTCTATAAATGTGTCATATCTATTTCATCTATTATACAATTATACATCTCTATTCCCTTATTTATCTTCTGTCTAGACTTTCTATCCATTGATGGGAGTGGTGTATTGAAATCTCCAACTATTATTGTAGAATTATCTATATTTTCCTCAGTGTTTGCCTCATGAATTGTGGGTCACTCTGGTTGGTGCATAAATATTTAATGATTGTTATGTTGTCTTGATGAATTGACCCTTTAATTACATAGTGTCTTTCCTTGTCTCTTTTAACTGTTTTACTTTTGAAGTCTAATTTGCCTGATGTTAATATAGCTAATCCCACATTTTTCTGGTTGCTATTTACATGAAATATCTTTTTCCAACCTGTCATTATCAGCATATTTTTGTCCTTGTGTCTAAACTGAGTTTCTGGTAGAAAACATATAGATTTGTTCTGTTTTTTAAACCATTCTACCAGTCTGTGCCTTTTTATTGGGGAGTTTATTCCATTAACATTTAGTGTTATTAACTGTAAGGCAGTACTTTCTTCTATCACTTTTTCTTTTGTATTTTATATGTCATGTGTTATTTTTTCCTCTCTCTCTTTTTACCCTTCATGATAGCCTTCATTTCTCCATTCTTTTGCAAACCTCTTTCTCCTGTCTTTTCCTATCTGCTTGTAGCAATCTGTCCATTATTTCTTGTAGCACTGGTCTCTTACTCACAAACTCTCTCAGTGTCTGTTTTTCTGAAAATATTTTAAACTCTCCCTCATTTTTGATGGATAGTTTTTCCAGATATAGGATTCTTGGCTGGCAGTTCTTCTCTTTCAGTAAATTAAATATATCACGCCATGGTTTTCCTGTCTCCACAGCTTCTATGGAGAAATCTGTACATAGTCTTATTGAGCTTCTCTTTTATGTGATGGATTACTTTTTTCTTGCTGCTTTCAGAATTCTCTCTTTGTCTATGACATTGGGCAATCTGATCAGTAAGTGTGTTGGAGTAGGTCTATTGGGGTCTATTCTGTTTAGGGTGTGCTGTACTTCTTGAATATGTAATTTTCTGTCACTCATAAGAGTCAGGAAATTTTTAGTGATTATTTATTCTATAATTCTTTCTGCCCCATTTCCCCTCTCCTCTCCCTCTTGGACACCCATAACACAAATATTTGCATTCTTCATGTTGTCACTCAGCAGCCTAAGTCCCTGGTCATATTTTTCCATTCTTTTCACCTTCCGTTCTTTGGTGTGTATGAATCCAAATGTCTGTCCTTCCAATTAACTGATCCTTTCTTCTGCCTATTCAAATCTAGTGTTGTATCCCTCAATTGTCTTTTTCATCTCCTTCATTGTGCCCTTCATTCCCGTAAGTTCTCCCATTTGTTTTTCAAAGTTTGTGACTTCTTCTTCATTGTCTTCCATTATCTTCCTATATCCTTCATCTCTTTTGCTATATCTTCGCTCAGTTCATTGACTTGATTTTTTAATTGATTTAGCAGATTTGTTTGAATATCTTTAATTAATTCTTCCTTCAGTTCATTGAATTGATTTTTCATTAGTTGCCTCAACTCCAGTATCTTGGTTGAACTATTAGTTTTTTCCTTTGGCTGGTCCATATTTTCATGTTTCCTAGTATGGCTCATTCTCTTGAGCTTTCCAGGCATCTGGCTTTCTTGATTAGTTTATTCTTTAGCTCATTTTCACTCTTTTACCTACAGTTTTCTTGTTTGTTGACTTTGTTCTCTAACCTTTGGTGTTTAGTTAAGCTTTTTCTAAGCCTCTAACTTAGGTTTTATTTAGTTGATCAGAGTTTTTCATCTCTTGTTTTTCTGTTTCTTACCCTGCCTCTATTTAGCCTTTCTGAGTGAGGGTCTTCTCAGATATGGTCAACCCCAGTTAGGTTTTCCCAGTCCAGGGAGGCCCAGATCTCAGGAGGAAGGTATGGGGTTTCCTTGAGAATGAGACCCTCCTGTGAGGCCTTTAGACTCTTTGCTTTTCTTATGCTGTCTGGCAGGTCACACTTGCCATCATGCAGCTCCCCCACCAGTGTGAAGGTGTATGGAGACTTTAGTTCTCCTGGTCACCATGACCCTGTCCAGGTCCTGGCTGACTGAATCCATTTTCTGAATTACATTTCCTGGGGTCTGAGTCCCCCAAAGGAGGGCTGCCATGAGGCTGTGCCATACCCCCATTTTCTTGGGAATTTATGGTCTATAGCAAATTTTTTCTGCCATGAGACTTGTTGCTTTGTCTCTGAGAGACAAAGAAATCAGAGCTACATTATCCCTGCTCTTGCCTGGGCCCAAATTGCAAGTCTTTGAGGCATTCTTTAATGGGCTTCTTATAATAGTTATTTTAGAAAAAGAGAAAAAGATTAGAAAAAAGAAAAAAGGAAAAGAAGGGCCAAGTGTAGACTAGTTACAGTCCTTGCAGTTCTGATGGGCTATTTAGATGTAAAAAGACAAGGAGTTGAGGGCAATTAAGGAGTAATCAAGAAACCAGAAAAACAGGCTTTTCAGAGCAGGGCCCTGGCCCCCTGGGTTTGCATATGTGCCTGATTCTGTTTGAGCCTGGCCTTTCTTTGTTTACCACCAACTCCAAAAGACTCTTATTTATTTATTGTTTTGCTGTTTTTGCTAGCCCTATCTCCTCTCCACTGGGCTGACTGCTCCCAAATTCTCTGGTGTCTTGTCTCAGTTTACCACCAACTCCAAAAGACTCTTATTTATTTATTGTTTTGCTGTTTTTGCTAGCCCTATCTCCTCTCCACTGGGCTGACTGCTCCCAGATTCTCTGGTGTCTTGTCTCAGTTTATCTATGGTTGGAGTTTTTGTTCAGCAGTCAAAGCTCATTATTCAATGCTGCCACTGCAGTCCTCCCTCCTGGTTCCCAGCACCAATGGCCCCTCTTCCCTTGGGATTGTGCCTGGCAGGGAGGTATTTTGGCCCCCTGGCCTTGAGAACTTACAGACTTCACTTATCTCAGCTGCTCCATGAATTTGTGAGTATTGTATGATGTATGTCCAAACTCAAATCATCTGCGGTGTCTGGGCCATGCAGTTCCTGGCTATCTGCCAACTGTCCCAGAGGAGTAACTAAAACACACACCTCACCACTCTGTCATCTTGCCCCACCCTTTAGATATTAGTTTCTGACTGTGGTTTTTCATTCATTTATTTTTAATGCAAATATATTGAGATATATTCACACATCATATAATCCAGTATACAATCAATGGCTCACAGTATAACCATATACTTATGCATTCATTACCACAATCAATTTTAGAACATTTTCATTACTCCAAAATAAAGAGAAAACTAAAAATTAAAAAGAACTCTGAAAACATAACTTACACCTTATCCCCACAATTTCTCATATATATTTTTTTCTTTATTACTCATCTGTTGATATAGTGGATAAAGAATATGTCAGTCACAAGGTTTTCAAAATCACACACTCACACAGTAAAAGCTGTATAGTTATACAATCATCATCAAGAATCAAGTCTAGTGGGAGCAGGTCAAGATGGCAGAGTGGTGAGGTGTAGAATTTAGTTACTCCTTTAAAGAAGCTGGTAAATATCCAGGAAGTATATGGTAGAGCTGTTTCTTGGACTTCTGTTACCACTCAGAAATGGGTGGAATGGCTGAGATCACAATGAGGAACTGGACAGGGTCTGTTGAGAATTAAAGACCCTGCATCTCTTTATGATGGTGGGGCATTGCAGGCTGACAATTACCATCTGCTGGGCAGGGTAGGAAAAGCACAGAGTAGGCTTCAGAGAAAAGTCTGAAAACCTGCTGGGTCTCATACCCAGTGAAACATGATACTAATTACACCATCCTATTGAGACTGGGACCTAACTTTTTGGAAAATCTGATTGGGGTCACTCATATCTAGGTAGATCTTCCTAAAAAAAGAGTCCATATAGGCAAGGCAAGAATGAGAAAAAGAAGAGCATAAAAATTCTGGTAAATTGAACAGAAACCATGGTAGGGGTTTAGAATAAGTTGAAATGAATGACAAAGAACAGATAGAGAACAGTGCCAGCCACCAAAAAAACCCCTATGTAAAGGAGTGAAAATGACCTCCAGAATAAACTAAGCAAAGAAATTGGATGACTAGACACCAGCAAAAGACTTATGAGTCACACTAGGAAAAACAGTAAAAAGAACAAACTAATATTTCAAATGAGATACAGAAGTTGAAACAAGTAATGAAAGATGTTCAAACAAACATGAAAAACTACATCAAAAATCAAATCAGCAAGTTGAGGGAAAACATGGCAAAAGGGGTGAAGGTTATAAAGAAGACATTGGGTGAATATGAAGAACTCAAAAGTTTGACACAGCAAATGGCAGAACAAATGTGATTTAAAGGCACAAGAGATGAAAAAACACAGTGGATACCTACAACAGCAAATTTGAAGATGGAGAATAAAGTATTAGTGAACTAGAGGAGAGAACATTTGAAATGATTGCTATGTCTTCTTGATGAATTGTTCCTTTTATTAATATGTAGTGTCCTTCTTTGTCTCTTTTAGTTGCTTTACATTTGAAGTCCAATTTGTCTGATATTAGTATAGCTACCCCCACTGTTTTCTGGTTGTTGTTTTTGTGAAATATCTTTCCCAGCCTTCCAGGTCCAACCTATTTTTTCCTTGAGTCTAAAGCATGTCTCTTAGTGACAGCATATACATGGGTCCTGTTTTTTAATCCATTCTGTCATACTATGTCTTTTGATTGGGGACTTTAATCCATTACCATTTAATGTTATTACTAAAAATGAAGTACTTGCCTCCACTATTTTGTCTTTTGGATTTCATATGCCCTATCTTATTTTTCCCCTCTGCTTACCCTTTCTGATAATCTTCACTTCTACACTCTTCACCAAATCCCTCTTATCATTTTTCCTATCTTCCTGTAGTGCTACCTTGAGAATTGTTTGTAAAGCTGTCTCTTGTTCACACACTCTCTCAGTGTCTGTCTGAAAATATTTCAAACTAAATTCTCCCTCATTTTTGAAGGACAGTTTTACCAGATACAGAATTCTTGGTTGGCAATTTTTCTTTCAGTATCTTAAATATGTCATACCTCTACATCCTTTCTTCCATGGTTTCTTTTGGGAAATCTGCATATAGACTTACTGAGCTTCCTTTTCATGTGATGGATCATTTTTCTCTTGCTGATTTCAGAATTCTCTCTTTGCCTTTGACGTTTGACAATCTGATTATTAAGTGTCTTGGAGTAAGTCTATTCGGATTTATCCTGTTTGGGTATACTGTGCTTCTTAGATCTATAATTTTCTGTCCCTCATAAGAGTTGGGAAAATTTCAGTGATTATTTCCTTCATTAAACTTTTGCCCCCTTTCCCTTCTCTTCTTTTTTGGGGACACTCATAACACATGTATTTGTGTGCTCCATGTTGTCATTCAATTCCTTGAGAACCTATTAATATTTTCCATTTTTTCCCTATCTGTTCTTATGTGTGCAGTGTATCAGATTTTGTGTCCTCTAGTTCACTAATCTTTTCTTCTTCCTCTTCGATCTTCTGTTGTATGTCTCCCTTGTTTTTTTATCTCTTCTATTGTGCTTTTCATTCCCATAAGTTCTACCACTTTTTTCTTCAAGTTTTGAGTTCTTCTGTATGTTCATTGTTTTTTTTTTATATCCTTCATCACTTTTGACACATTTTCCTTCAACTCATTGATTTGATTGAGAAGATTCATTTGAACATATTTAATTAGTTGTTTCAGCTCCTTTATCTCATTTGGAGTGTCAGTATGTTCCTTTCACTGAGCCACATCTTTGTACATCCTGGTATGACTTGTGAATTTTTGCTGGTGTCTTGGCATCTGATTTCCTTGATTTGTTTATTCTGGGGGTCATTTTCCCTCTTTTACCTAGAGTTTTCTTGGTTGGATTTGTTCTCTATCTGTTCTTTGCCATTCAATTTCAATCTATTCTAGACCTCTAGCATAGCTTCTGTTTAACTGATCAGAATTTTTCAGCTCTTGTTTTCTGGTTCTTTCCCTGACTATATGAAAGGAATATTTTTAGGAGGGCCTTCCCAGATAGGATGGACCCCAATCAGGAGCCAAAGTTTGCACCTGGCTCTATGTGCCCCTTCTCTTGGGGGCACAGCAATTTTCTAGTATTCTGCAGGCAGTTAACTCTAAACACCTGTTTTTTTCCCATCAGCCCCACTTCCTGTCTGCTTGCTAGAGACCTCTGGATTCCTCTTGTGCTTTCTCTGAGTTTATCTGTGCTAAGCATTTGTAATCATCTTTCTGAATTTGTAAATTAAATCCACAATTGGAGCTTAGCTGAGAAAACTTTCCTTCCTCCTAGTAAAGAGTGCTTCTTTTTCCCACAGGAAAGTGACTCCAAAACAGCATGTTAGTGTTGGGGTCACCAGCCTTCACAGATTGGGAGACTTATTTATAGTACTGCACTGTGATCTCAGCCCTTCCACACATTCCAGACTGGTGTACAATGTGTGATGAGTCACAGACATCCCCCAAAGTGTTTTTCCAGATAGTTTCTTGCTATTTACTAGCAGCCTTAGGGGATGAATGAATTTCCACACCTCCTTGAACTGCCATCTTTACTATCTATTTTTTAAACTTTAATATTTTTGGAAGGTTTCATAGATTTTTATAAATAAAGAAGTATTGATTGTGAAATTGTTGATAGGATAATTGGACAAGAGAAAATGCATAGGAAATTTGTTCCTTCTATTTTGCATGTATCAGTACATAAATTAAATACATGAAACACTTGTTTATTGCAAAGTTGCTGAGAAGTTTGGTGTATGATTTACACAGTATCAGCTAAACCCATAACTGCAAATATCCTTTGAAGAATTGGTATGAAGAGTAAAGATGTAGATTCAGAATTATAAATCACACTTTAGATAGTGTAATGAAAAATAATTACACTTGTATTTTTAAAACTAGCAGAACCATTAAAAATGCAGGGTCCCAGCACACCACCAGGGAAACTGGATACTGAATTTTCCTCCTTCTGGGACCTGAGCCTCCTTCTCATCTGGGAAAACCTGACTGAGGTGGCCAAAGAGGTCAGATGCCTAGACAATGGAAAACTACAACCTACACTCAGAAAAATGAAGTTATGGCCCAATCAAAGGAAAATGAATAATTCTAGGAACAGGATAGAAAATATTTTGACAAGAATATAAGCTATTGCCACTCCTGCAATCCTTCCAGTGAATTAAATTCCATAGTAGTATGTTTCCAAAAAAACTGACAAGCAGATAACATTAATGGCAGTGGACAAGACCTTAAATTTGTTAACAGTTAAGTGCCAGTTACCTGGTACTGGTAACCAGATTAACAACCAGCTAATCTACTTCCTAGTGAGATTCAGGTACCTGTTCACATTTTCTGTCTTTGATGAAAGATGGAATATTTCACTCTTTTTCAAACACAAACTTTCAAAAGTTTTTGATGGTATATGTATGAAGTCAGATGCCTTTGTTCCTACCAATGTTTATTGTGTGCTTACCATGAATCATAACCCTAATTTTCAGATTCCTTATTTCCCTAGGAAGTATTAGGGACATGAATAACAAAAATAACAAAATGAAAGCAAAAAAATATTTATTCAGTGTTAACTATGGCAGAGAAATTTGATGAAATATTTCTTTTAATCTTCCCCAAAATGGAATGACATAGATACATTATTACCCCACTTTAGAGATGAAGAAACTGGGGCATAGAGTAGCTAGATAATTTTATCTCAGTTCAAGAAGTTAGTAAGTAGCTGAGCAGATCATCCTAACTCTACCATTCTTAAGCATGAAGATATGCTTCTTTCCATGGATGTTTCAAAGAATGGTCAGGGTTACTTAGGGAATTTGGGTAGAAATATTTTCTGAAATGTTTTGCCAAAAATATCCAGGCAATTTATTCATTTTAAAATCAACAGTTGAACTTAGTGAGGGGCACCATGCTGGGGGTTTGAAGGAAGAACAAGATGAGTTAAACATGGATTCTGCCTCAAGGCTCTTACAGTCCAGGAATAAAACATATGAATTGAATTGCCCACAAGCTAAGAAGTGGTTAATGCCACAGAAAAGACGGGCAGTCAACCTACCCACATAAAGGGAGAGGGTTCCTCTTTTAAATTTTTTGAAAAGTTGGCACAATGGTTTTTTATTTGTTATAATGTAAAGCAATAAACTGCACATATTTAAAACATATAATTTGTTATGTTTTATATTTGCACACATGAAACCATCACCACAATCAAGATTATGACCACATCCAACTTCCTCAAAGGTAGCCTTGTGCCTCATTTTAATCCTTCTCTTCCCTGCCATGCATTCCATCCCCAGGAAACCACTGATCTAGTTTCTGTAACTATGGATTAATTTGCATGCTTTTGGATACTTCACAAATGGAATCATACACTATGTATTCCTTTTTACTGGTTTCTTCTACTCAGCATAATGAAGATTCATCTATGTTTTTACATATATCAATAGTTCAATAAATTTCATTGTTGAGTAGTACTGTATACCATTATAGGGATATACACAGTTTTCTTATTCACTCACCCATTGATAGACATTTGGGTTGTTGCCAGTTTTTAGCTATCACAAATAAAGCTGCTGTGAAAATTTATATACAAATCTTCATATGGACCTATGTTTTCATTCCTTTTGGGTAAAAACATAGATGTAGAATACCTGGGTCATAATGTAGGAATATGTTTAACTTTATAAGAAACTGCCAGACATTTAAACAGGAGTGTGTGTGTGTTTGTGTATGTGCATATTTAATTATAAATCATTGTGGTTTTAATTTGCATTTCCCTAACAACTAATGATGTTGTGTATTTTTCATGGCACAACAGTTTTAATGTGTAATGTTATTTATATATTGACTGAGAAGAAGGAGATTCATCTCTACAATATGCTTCATTGCTAGAAACTGCTATTAGATATTGAGAAAATCAATGAGAAATTATGGTAAGAAAATATCATTAACTAAACTGGCATAAAAGTTCAAGAAAATGTAAAATATGCTCCTTATTGAAAATTTGTGTTCTTAAAAAGTGAAACTACAGAACACTAAATATTTTTACTTTTAACTGGTGTTTCAGAATTTGTTCCATGCACCATGCATTGACTACCCAATTGTGTTTCCTGAACTGCATTGATATGCAAAAACTGTTACCTTTTTCCTTTTTCTCCTTGACTCCTCTCACTTTGAATCCCTGTTTATCATAAACAATTTTACTCAAATTGTTTAAAATCATCTATTAACTACCCTGAGAAAATCAGTGATGTTCTATAGAAAATGCACTAAACACTGAATAGATGTGTTTTGAGAAAATTCTGATTTCATATGATACAGGAAGATTTTTTTTTCTACATTATAGACTTCCTATAAAGGAATACTATGGAGACATTTCTTGCTTAAGTTTGCCTAATCTAGCCTCCTGTATGGTCAGAAGCAAGAAATATGTCTTTTCAATTGCCCTGTCCAGTTGCAAGATCAGGTAACACCAATACTTTTTTTCCTTATAATCAATTCAGTTTAATTAAAACATTTGTATGTACTGTGTGACGTGTCCCATGTGACACTTGTTTTCATTGAGCACCTGTGTGTTCAAAGCTCTAGTTCCAGGCAAATTATATATGTCATCACTAATACTCACAGCAACTATTTTACAGATGATAGAGCTGAGTTCAATCTAATTCAGTAACTTTGCCAAGTTCACACAACTCCATGATTTAGTAATTTGACCAAGGTTCCATAGGAGAACTCACATGAAATTCTAGATTTAGCTTATTCCAAAACCTTTGCTCTTTTCACTAGGCCAAGCTAGACCCTGATATCTATGAATGCTTTCTGAATAATTAAAGATTGTAGGGACCATGATCAACACTATATTTTTTTAATTTTTTTTAAATTCAGTTTTATTGAGATATGTTCACATATCATACAGTCATCCATGGTGTACAATCAACTGTTCAGAGTACCATCATATAGTTGTGCATTGATCACTGCAATCATTTATTTTTAATTCAGTTTGATTGAGATATATTCACATACCATACAATCATCCATGGTGTACAATCAACTGTTCACACTATTGTCTTATAGTTTTGCATTCATCACCCCAATCTATTTTTGAACATTTTCCATACACCAGAAAGAATCAGAATCAGAATAAAAAATAAAAATAAAAAAGAACACCCAAATCAACCCCATCCCACCTTATTTTTCATTTGGGTTTTGCCCCCATTTTTCTACTCATCCATCCATACATTGTATAAAGGGAGTGTGATCCACAGGGTTTTCAAAATCACACTGTCATCCCTTGTAAGCTATATTGTCATAGAATCATCTTCAAGAGTCAAGGCTATTGGGTTGGAGTTTGGCAGATTCAGGTATTTACTTCTAGCCATTCCAATATATTAAAACCTAAAAAAAACCTATAATTTTTCCATTGAACTTATTTAATTACATGACATAATTTGAAAAGTGAAGCATAATTTTATGCTATTGGGATATAATAAACTATACAAGCTTTGCCATAATTTTCATGTTGGATATTCAATTTAAGATTTCCATGAAGTTGTTTTCCTTTCTTTACAGCCACTTACATGTCCACTACTCTGGACTCAAATCAGTAGGCACATGAAAAAGAAATTATAATGGACCCTGGAACTTGTATCTGATTGCTAGTGGCTCATTAATGATTTTGATGAATATCAACTATTCAGACTTTATGATCTGATTCCATAGGCCAGGGTACTCAAAGCTAACTGCCAGTCAGCCAGATTTGATTATGGGACTTGAACAAATTACCTCTTCAACTACAGGTCACCTTCATGATTGGAAAGATCTGTGCCACACTCTGGGTGAGGTGTGTAATGGTCATTCATTATAAAAGTGAATGGAAGTGTTAAGTAGAAAAGAGAATGTATTAGGAGGAAATTCACACCCAGAAGGCTAAAAGAAGAAAGATCTGGTATCTTTTAATAATAATAATAATTATTATTATATATTAGAAAAATATTGCATAGTTTGAAAGAAATAGACTTGATGTGGATATTCAAAAGATCTAGAGAAAAAGAGTTCAACTAAAAAATTAAGCTATTGGAAGGTATGAAAGGGAATATAATGGAAAAAACAGCAACTTAAAATAGTGATTATTTTCATGAAGAATGTTGTAATAACTGAAACTAGCTGTTACCTAGCATCATTTCATGGTCTTATTAAACTGGAATTAACTTACTCAGAAATATATTGTTATTACAGTTATATTGTGCTTTTCTTTAAGCAATTATCTATAAATCATCTTAGGTTTTAGAAATCAACAGTCGTGTTATTTTTTTGATTGACCAAACTTTTAGGAAATAAAGTATTTTTAAAACAGTTTTATTTACACACCATATAATCCATCCTTACTTTATAATCAATGGTTCTTGGTTAATGACATATTTATGCATTCACAAACACAATCAATATGAGAACGTCCTCATTTCTTCTGAAAAAAATCCCATGCCTCTATCTCCCCATTACTGACATGTAATTTTGGTATAGATCCTTTGTGACAAGTAATAAAAGAATGTTACAATGTCACTGTTAACTGTAGACCTCAGTTTGCAATAATTGTATTTTTCCCATATACCACCCTATTATTAACACCTTGTAACAGCAGTGCACATTTGTTCTAGTTCATGTAAGATCTTTCCTATATTTATACAATAAAGCACCATCATCATCATTTCTAGGATCCACTAAAGCATACAGTCCCAGTTTTTATCCTCTAGCTTTCCAACTGGTGATATACCTGACCCTAGCCTTCCTCTTTCCACCATACTCACACTAGGCTCTGTTAGTTACATTACAATATTGCGCTACCATTACACATTGTGCTATCCATTTCTGAACATTTATGGTAAACCTTATAAAACATTCTGTACTCCTTAAGCATCAATTGCCCATCATTATCCTCTTTCTATCTCCTGATAACCTGTGTTCTAGATTTTAACTCCCTGAGTTTGCTCATTATGCTTAGTTCATATTAGTGAGACAATACAATATTTTCCTTTTGTTTCTGATTAATTTCACACAACATAATGCCATCAAGGTTCATCCACATTGTTGCATGCATATGACTTCATTCCTTCTTACGTCTGCATAATATTGCATTACATGTGTTTACCAAAATTTGTTAATCCACTCATCAATTTACAGACATTTAGGCAGATTCCATCTATTGGCAATCATGAATAATGTCACCATAAACCTTGGTGTGTGAATTTCTATTCATTTCCCTGCTTTCAGTTCTTCCAAGTATATGCTTAGTAATGGGATTGTCAGATAATATGGGAATTGAATGCTTAGCTTCCTGAGGAATAACCAAACTGCATTCTAGAGTGGGTGCACCATTCTACATTCCCACCAATAGTGAATAAGTGTTCCTATTTCTCCACGTCACCTCCATTTTGGAAAATGGTCATTCTAGTAGGTGTGAAATGGTGTCGCATTGTGGTTTTGATTTTCATTTCCCTAATAGCTATTGATGTTGAGCATCTATCCATGTTATTTTAAGCCATTTGGATTTCCTCTTTGGAAAAGTATCTATCTATGTCTTTTGCCCATTTTTAAATAGGTTGTTTGTCTTTTTGTTGTTGAGTTGTAGGATATCTTTGTATATAGTGTATATTAAATCCTTTTCATATATATGTTTACCAAATATTTTCTCCCATTGAGTAGACTGCTTTTTTACTTTCCTGATGAAGTCATTTGACACTCAAAAGTATTCAATTTTGATGAGATCCCATTAATCTATATCTTCTTTCATTTCTTGTGCTTTGGGTGCATGGTCTAGGAAACCACCTCCTACCACAAGATGTTTAAGATATTTCCCTACAATTTCTTCTAATATTTTTATGGTCTTAGCTCTAATGATCAGTACTTTGACCCATTTGGAGTTAAATTTTATAGAAGGTGTTAGATAGTTATCCCCTTTCCTTCCTTAGGATTTGGATATCCAGTTCTCCCAACACCATTTGTTGAAGAGGCTGATCTGTCCCAGTTCAGTGGACTTGGCCACTTTGTCTAAAATTAATTGGCTGTATATGACAGGATCTATTTCTAGACACTTAATTTGATTCTCTTGGTCAGTATATCTATCTTCATGCCAGTACCATGCTGTTTTGACCACTGTAGCTTTTTAACATGCTTTAAAGTCAAGAAGGATGAGGCCTCCAACTTCATTTTACTTCTCAAGATGTTTTTAGCTATTCGGGGCATCTTATCATTCCAAATGAGTTTGATTACTGTTTTTTTTTCTATTTTTGCAAAGTAAGAAGTTGGGATTTTGATTGAAATTGTGTTGAGTATGTAAATACTTTTAGGGAGAATTGACATCTTAAATATATTTAGTCTTCCAATCCATAAACACGGTATATCCTTCCATCTATTTATGTTTTCCTTGATTTCTTTTAGCAATTTTTTTTTAGTTTTCTGTGTACAAGTATTTTACATCCTTGGTTAAGTATATTCCTTGACATTTGATTCTTTTCATTGCTATTGTAAATAGAATTTTTCCTTGGTTTCATCCTCAGATTTCCCCTTACTAATTATACAAACCATATGATTCTTTTGTTTTGATCTTCTATCCTGCCACTTTCCTGAGCTTGTTTACTAGCTCTAGTAGTTTTGTTGTAGATTTTTTAGGACTGTCTACATATAAGATCATGTCATCTGCAAACAATGAAGATTTTATTTGTTCCTTTCCAATTTGGGTGTGTATTATTTCTATTTCTTGCATAATTGCTCTAGCTAGAACACCCAGCACAATGTTGAATAACAGTTGTGACAGTGGGAAAACTTGTCTTGTTGCGTACCTTAGAGGGAAGGCTTTCATTGGGTATGATATTGGCTGTGGGTTTTTCATATATGCCCTTTATCATGTTGACTAAGTTTCCTTCTATTCAAAACTATTGATTTTTTATCAAGTATTTTTTTTCAAGTGCTTTTTTTGCATCAGTCAAGATGATCATGTATGTGGTTTACCCACTTCTTTTGTTAATGTAGTGTATAACAGTTTTTTATTTTCTTACATACTTTCCCTTGCATACATGGGATAAAACCCACTTGATCATAGTGTATAATTCTTTTAATTTTCTGTTTAATTAGGTTAGAAAGTATTTTATTGAGGATTTTTGCATCTATTTCATTAGAGAGGTGGGTCTGTAATTTTCTTATTGTATTATATTTGTCTGACTTTGGTATTAGGGTGATGTTGGCTTTGTAGAATGACTTAGGTAGAGCTCCATCCTCTTCAAATTTTTGGAAGAGTTTGATCATGATTAATACTAATTCTTTTTGGAATGCTTGGTAGAACTCACCTGTGAAGCCATCTAGTCCTAGACCTTTCTTTTTTAGGAAGTTTTTAATGACTGATTCAATCTTTTTACTTGTGATTGGTTTACTGAGGTCTTCTATTTCTTCTCAAGTCAGTGTGCATTGTTCATGTGTTTCTAAGAAGTTGTCCATATCATACAAGTTGTCTAGTTTGTTGCAATATAGTTGCCCATAGTATCCTCTTATGATCTCTTTTATATCTTTGGGCTCAGTAGAAATGTCCCTCATTCTATTTCTGATTTTATTTGCAGCATCTCTCTTATTTTCTTTGTCAGTCTAGTTAAGGGTCTGCCAATTTTACAGTTTTCTTAAAGAACCAACTTCTGGTTCTGATGATTCCTTCTATTATTCCTTTGTTCTCAATTTCATTTATTTCTGCTCAAATATTTGTTATTTTTTTGTCCTAATGTATGGTTTGGTGTTAGTTTCCTGTTCTTTTTCTAGTTTCCTTCAGGGGTGCCATTAAGTCTTCAATGTCTTCTTTTTAAATATAGGTGTTTAGGGCAATAAATTCCCCCCTCAGAACCACATTCACTGCATCCCATTAGTTTTGATACATTGTGTTCTTATTTTCATTTGCCTTGATATATTTAGCGATTTTTCTTGTAATTTCTTCTTTGAACTACTGATTAAGAGTGTGTTGCTTAGCCTCCATATATTTGTGAATTTTCCAGTACTCTACCTGTTATTTTTTCCCAGCTTCATTCCATACTCATCAGAGAGGTACATTGGGCAATTTCAATCTTTTTAAATTTATTGAGGCTTGGCATTTGACCCAACATGTGGTCCATGCTGGGGAATCATCCTTGAATACTTGAGAATAAGAAGTATCATGCTGTTTGGGGGTGTAATGTCTTGTTAATATCTGTCAAGTCTAGTTCATTTATCATATCATTTCAAGATCTGTTTCCTTCTTCATCCTCTGTCTACATGTTCTATGCATTGATGAGAGCTGTGTATTGAAGTCTCTGGCTATTACTTTAGTGATGTCTGTTTCTTCCATTGATATTACCAGTGCTGGCTTCCTATCTTTTGGGACACCCTGGCTAGTTATATAAATATTTATGATTGTTATTTACTCTTGGTGGATTAACTCATTTATTAATATGTGTTGTCCTCCTTTGTCTCTTTTCATAGTTTTACATTTAAAGTCTATTTTGTCCAATATTAGTACAGCTATCTATGCGCTTTACTTGTTGCTGTTTGCATGGAATATCTTATTCCAACCATTCACTTTCAACCTATTTATATCCTTGGGACTGAAATTAATCTCTTCTAGAGAGCAATTAGATGTACCCTGCTTTTTTATCCATTTGGCCAGTCTATGTCTTTTGATTGGGGAGTTAAATCCATTAACATTCAAAGTTAGTACTGCAAAGGCAGTACTTTCTTCAAGCATTTTGTCCATTGGATTTTATATGCCACAACTAATTTTTGTCTTTTTACCCTTTTAGTTGCCCTTACTGATATTCTTCATTCCTACCCTCTCCTCCAAACCTGTCTCTTCTGGCTTTTCATATCAGCCTGTACCACTCCCATTAGAAATCTTATAGATTAGATCTCTCATTAATGAACTCGCTCAGTTTTTGTTTATCTGTGAATATTTTAAACTGTCTCATTTTTTAGCAGTGGTTTTGCCAGATATGGAATTCTTGGCTGGCAGTTTTTCTTTCAGTATCTTAAATAATATATCATACTACTGCCCTCTCACCTCCATGGTTTCTGCTGAGCTGTCTGCACTTAGTCTTAATAAGCTTCCATTTTTTGTGATGGATTGTTTTTCTCTTGCTGCTCTCAAAATTCTCTTTGTCTTTGGCATTTCACAAACTGATTAGTGAGTGTCTTGGAGTAGGTCTATTTTGATCTCTTCTGTTTGGAGTCCATTCCACTTCCTGGACCTGTAATTTGATGCTTTTCATAAGCATTGGGAAATTTTGGGCTATTATGTCTTCAATTATTCTTTTTGTCCCTTTTCTCCTCTCTTTTCCTTCTGGGGCATCCATGATACATATATTCATGTGCTTCAGACTGTCATTCAATTTCCTGAGACCCTGTTCAAATTTTCCCATTCTTTTCCATGTCTGTTCTTTGTGTGTAAGTTTTGGTTATCTTATCCTGTAGTTCATCTTTCTAGATCCTTTCTTCTCGCTCTTCCAATCTGCTGTTACATGTCTCCATTCTATTTTTATCTCTTGTATTAGGCTTTTAATTCCCATAAGTCCTGTTATTTCTTGCATGCCTTTGAATACTTCTTTATGCTCACCCAGTCTCCTTTATATACTTCATCTCTTTTGCTTCATTTTCATTCATCTCATTGTATTGATTCAGGAGATATGTTTGATCATCATTAAATTTTTGTTTCAACTCTTGTATCTCATCAGAAGCTTAAGTTTGTTCCTTTGTCTGGGCCAGATCTTCATATTTCTTAGTGTGGTTTGTGATTTTTTGCTGTTGTCTAGGCATCTTTTTTTCTTGATTAGTTATTATTATGAAGATTGGTTTCTCTCTCTTGCTTATTGTTTTCTTCTTGATTGTTTTTGTGCTATAACTCTTCTTTCACACTTCAACTTATTTTAGGCCTCTGGATTAGTTCACATTTAACTGATCAGAATTTTTTCAGGTCTTATTTATCTGACTCTTGTCATGCACAAATGATAAAATTTTTGAGATGGCACTATTTCTGCAATTGTTTCACATGGCAGGAAAAACTTCCTTTCCTCTGTTCTTCCTCCAGGAATGTTGATTGCTTCTGTTTGTTTTTAATTAGCCTCCATCTGTTTCTTAATGTAGTTTTATTGAGATGTATTCACATACCATGCAATCATCCAAAATGTACAATAAGATGTTCACAGTATCATCATATAGGTGCTTATTCATCATCAAAATCAATTTTTGAACATTTTCATTTCTCCAAAAAATAATACAAATAAGAATAAGAGTATATCTAGCTACTTTTACCTGAAAGTCTGATTCTGTGAGGAGGGTATCCCAAGAGAGGTACTTCCCCAATAAGTTTTTCCCAGACAAGGCAGGTCAGCACACATGAAGGGAACATATATCAGTTCCAAATTGTGCTTCAGAGAAGACCCATCATGACTCCAATCTTTTTTTGTGAAGTCTACTGATTCTGTGCTTTTCCTGTACTGTCCAGGAGATGGTGTTCTTCTGCCCACTGCTCCCCACAGGCTTATAATATTACTGTACTAATCCTCAGCTGACCCAACCCCTGCCTGTGTGTTGTTGTTACAAAGCTGAGTGCTGCTTTTTGTGGATTGAAAGTGTTGTTGATATCCTAGACTTTGGAGCCAAAATTCTCTAAATGACAGCCAACACTTGCACTGGGACCTGCCCCTTTTCTTGGGGGATAACTGCCCTTCAACTGCCTCTCTCCACTTCCTGAAGCATTACCATGCCTCCTAGTTAACCTTGCTTCTGACCTTTCCTGGGGCAGGACTGGAACAAAGACTGCAAGCTGCTTTCTTTAATGGGCTGCTTTAAAAAAGGAAAAACATAGCTGTTCTCAGAGCTGGAATCCAGTACCCCAGGTTCAGCAATCAGGAGCCAGCCTCAGTGCCCAGCCCTGTCTCCCTGTTTTTTGGGGTGCAGAACTTTCCTTCAGCAGATTGAACTCTGCCAATTCCCAAAGCCTCTGTGTCTCTGTGTCCACCCTGTTTCTTCCCCTGCTGTGAGTGGGAAACAGAACCTGCAAGTTTCTTGAGTGTGTTTTAAATTTATCTGTGCTGGGAGCTGGTACCCAGCAGACCAAATTTGTTAATCAAAGGTGAAATTTTTGCCTGGCTGAGTCCCTCTCTTCCTGATCCTAGGAGAGAAGGCTTCTTTTCTGCAAGGGAGTGACTCCTGAGTCAGCCCACTGTGACAGTGGGGGATGGGCACTGGCCTCCAGAGTGTGGAAAGGTTTACTCACACCTCTTCACTGCAATTTATCTATCTTATTCTTTCACTCATTCCTGGCTGGTATAAATGTGCTTCTGGTCTCCAGAGCCTCTGAAACAGTTGGGTGTTTTCCAGCCACCCTGGAGAATGGAGCATGTCCAAGATCTCCCTATGCTGCCATCTTAGGTCTCTACCTTTTGAAATAGTTTTGGTAAACAGTGTGTGATGTGGATCAAAGCTCATTTTTATTCACCTGGATATGCATTTTTTCTAACACAATTTATTGAAAATGCTATGCTTTCTCAATTGACTTCTTTTGCAACTTTTCAAAAACCAATTGATCACATATATGTGGATCTATTTCCTGACATCATACTCTGTTCCATTTATCTACACATCTAACTTGATGCCTTTAACACACCATCATGATTCCTCTAACTTTTAAAGTCTGGAAGTCAGGTAATGTAAGTCCCCCAATTTTGTTCTTTATCAAAGTTGTTTTGTCCAGGTGATAAGAATTGAGTTATGAATGGAAAACTTTCTCTACATTGCTGTTTCATACTTCTTTCACTTGATAATCTTGCCCTCCAACACCTGGTGCCAATGAAATTCCTCAGCTTTTTTCCATTCAGAAATACTCTCTACACATAATAGTCTATAAAAAATGAATCAATCATATTTCTACATATATACCTTGTGCTGTTCTACCTCTATGCCTTTGCTCAAGTTATTTTCTGTTTATGGAATTCAAATCTCACATTACTGGAACATGCCCAAATATTCTATCAGTTATTCAAGTAATATTAAAATAATAAATATGAATTATGATAATGCCAACTTAGTATTTATGTTTCTGTTAAATAGTATGCTAAACATTTAACATTAATCATTTAATTTTCTTACAACAAATCAGTGAGGTAGGTATTATGTTTTCATTTTTCTGATGTGATAATTAAGATAAAGAGCAAATTAGTAACCTGCCAAGGCTGTACAATAAGTCAGTGTCAGGGTTGGGAACTGAGCTCCAGTTGTCCTGGCTCTAAAGTCTCATCTTGACTACAGACAGTCCTGCTTTCTTTAGTATTTATCATTAGCACAGTCCCAAGCCTAGGACCAATAGTGTTTTCAAAAGCCTATGAATATGCCTGGGACTTGGAAAAAAGATTTTTAAAAATATTATATGAATGTAACATTGCAACTAAGTATACACCTTCAGCACAATCAAATTCCTAAAGCATATTGTGTGTTTATTGATATATACTTTACATTATATTGAGATATAATTCACATTTATATTAACCAATTTAAAGTTTAAATATCAATGGCTTTTAGTATTTTCCCATACTTGTTCATCATTCACCACAATCAATTTTACATTTGTATTACCCAAAAAGAAGCCCCAAATCCCTTAGCAATCACTTCCTAATCCCCTGTCCCTCCTCTCCCTAATCAACCACTAACCTACATTCTATCTCTACAGATTTTCCCCTTCTGGACATTTCACATAAATGGAATAATAAAATCTATGACCTTTTTGACTGTTATCCTTTCTCTTAGCATATTTTCAACCTTGATCCATGTTGTGGCATGTATCAGTATTTCATTTTTTATTGCTCAGAAATATTCCATTATATGGATATATCACATTTTATTTTTCCATTTTCAGTTGATGAGAGGTTAAGTTGTTTCCACATTTTATCTATTCCAAAAGATGCTGCTATGAGCATTTGTGCCCACATTTTTGCATGTTCATGTCTTCAGTTCTCTAGGAGTAAACATGCTAGATCATATGGTAACTATGTATCCATTTGAGGAACTGACCTGCATTTTACAATGTAACTGCATCAATATACTTTCCTAACCAGCAGTGTAAGAGTGTTCCAATTTCTTCCCACCCTCACCAATGCTTATTATTTATTATTTGCCTCTTAGTTGGTGTGAAGTAGTAACACATTTTGGATTTGAATTGCATTTTCTTGATGGGTAGTGTTGTTGAGCATATTTTCATGTGCTTATTAGCCATATCTTCCTTGAGTAACTGTATTCAGAATGTTTTCCCATTTTGAAATTATGGTCATTTGTCTTTTTTTATTGATTTGCACTAGTGACTTATATATTATATATGTGTGTTCCTTATTAGATAAATGATTTGAAAAAATCATCCCCTATTTTGTAGCTTGTTGTCTTTTCACTTTCTTGAAGTTGCCCTTTGATGCATAAAAGTTTTCAATTGTGATGGTCTATTTTATATACTCTTTTTTTCTGTTGCTTGTTCTTCTGTTGTCATAGCTAAAAATCATTGTCTAATCAAAGATAATAAGAATTACTCTGGAGAGGTGGGGCAAGATGCTGGTGTAGGGAAGTGTGGGACTTAGTTCCTTCTCTAGGGAAGCTAGCATATAGCAAGCAATTGCCTTGAACAACTGTTTGGGGGAATTCCATGACTAGACACATATCATACCCCAGCATGGAACTGGTGGAAGGGTTGAAATCACAGAACAGAACTGAAAGTAAATTATTCCATGCTGTGGAGGCTGGTGCTGCTCCCTCACTAAAACACCAGGCTGACTCAGAGTATCTCCCCAGTGGGAAACAGAAGACCACTCTCCAAGGAGCTAGGGTCAGAAAACTCAACCAAGCTCTAATTGTAGATATGATTAACAAATTTAGATCGCTGAATTCAAGCTCCAAGCACAGATAAAACAGCAAGGAAAATAGTAAAGTAACTGGGAAGTCTCTATCAAGCAGCAAATGGGTGGGGTTGATGATGAAAACAGAAGCTATTGGAGTTGGCTGAGCTCAGAATATTGGGAAAGGGCTGTAACCCAAGGAAAAGGTCACATAGAGCTGGGTACCAATGCTGGCTCTTGATTTGTGAAACCTGGAAGCTGGGAACCAGCTCTGAAAAGGATTTTTTCATTTTTTCTTTTTTAATTTTTAGCAGCCAATTAAAGAAAGCTGAAGGCATTCTCAGTTTTCAGCACTGTCCTGGGCTAGGGTGAAATTAAGAAATGACTGAGAGGCAAAGTAACTAATCAGATGATGGAGATAGCTCCCCAAAGGGCATATTTTCCTCAAGTAGAGGAGTGGGGCAAGTCCTAGAACAAATAGTGGCTCTCATTCAGATAATTTAGACCCCAAGCACTGGGATATCTGCAGCATTTCAACATACAAAGAGTGGAATCCAGCCTGTGCCAAACACATTGTAAGCAGTAGGGAAAGGGGACTGCTGGAAATATCTGTAACTTTTCCCATCTGCATGGAACAGGGGCCTGAGAGTGGTTCCCTTATGAAAAAAGAGGGGGGCAAGGCCCAGTACAGGTGATGATTGTTATTTAGAGAATTCAGATCCAATGAGCTGGAAAACAGAAACAGTTTGAGCATGACATAAGCCTCAGCATGTCTCAACCATGCCCATGGCAGGGGCAGGGTCTATGGAGAATTAAAGACACAGAACCATTTTACACCAATGGGGAGCAGCTGGCTGACAATTGTCATCTGCTGGGCAGGGCAGGAAAAACACAGAATTAAGACGCTTCACAGGAAAGATTGCCTGCCACCCTTTTGGGTCTCATCCCCAGGGAAACTTCATACTGATTACACCCTTTTTGTGAGCCATGAGCTGTTTTAGCCAGGAAAATTTGATTGAGGTAAATCCTATCTGGGGTGAACACACTCCCAGAACCAGACTTCCAGGTAATTTTTCCTAGAGGTAATGAAAGGAATGTTAAAAATATAGAGAGGCAAAACAAAACAAAACAAACAGCAGATCAATATTCTCTGAGGAGGGAGAAGAAAGAGAGAGATTTTTCTTCAGGTGAAACAACTGCACATACAAAAAAAGGAAAATTTCAAAAAACTTCCCTATAGGCAGGGCAAGAACCAGAAAAACAGGATCTGAAAAATTCTGGTCAGTTAAGCAGAAGTTATGTTAGGAGTCTAGAATAAGTTGATCTTAATAGCAAAGAATAGATAGAGAATGAAGACTACCAACAAGAAAACACTAAGTAAAAAAGAAAAAATAGCCTGCAAAATAAACTAATCATGAAAAATAGATGCCTAGACACCAGCAAAACATCAAGAGTCATACTAGGAAGCATGGAGATATGGCCCAGTCAAAGGAACAAACCAACACTGCAAATAAGAAATGAGAGTTGAATCAACTAATAAAAGTTGTTCAAACATATCTAAATCAATTCAATGAGGTGAAGGAAAAGGTGGCAAAAGACACGAAGGATGTAAAGAAGAAACTGTGTGACCATACACAGTAACTCAAAAGCTTGCAAAAACAAATGTGAGAACTTATGGAATGAAAGGCACATCAGAAGAGAAGAAAAACACAATGCAGACCTACAACAGCAGATTTGAAGTGGAGGAAGAAGGAATTAATGAACTAGAGGACAGGCATCTTAAATCCTTCACACAAAAGCAAAGTTAGGGAATAGAAAGGAAAAATATGAGCAGAGATTCAGGGAATGGAATAACAAAAATAAGTGAATGAATATACATGTTATGGGTGTCCCAAAAGAAGGACATAAGGAAAAAAGGACAGAAAGAATAATGGAGGAAAGAAACACTGAAAAATCCCAACACTTATGAATGCATAAAATTTCAGGCTGAAGAGGTGCAGCATACCCCAGACAGAATAGATCCCAATAGATCTACTCCAGGACACTCAACAATCAAATTGACTCCCCAAAACTGGGAAGAACAGTCTCTTCAACAAATGCAGCTGGGAGAATTGGATAGCCATAACCCAAAGAATGAAAGAGGACGCCTACCTCATATCCTATACAAAAGTTAACTCAAAGTGGATCATAGACCTCAATATAAGAGACAGCACAATAAAACTCTTAGAAGATCATATAGGGAAACATCACCACGTTCTAGTAATAGGAGGTAGCTTCTTAGACCTTATATCCAAAGCACAAGCAACAAATAAAAAAGTAGATAACTGGGAACTCCTCAAAATTGAAAGCTTCTGCACTTCAAAAAATTTCATCAAAAAGGTGAAGTGGCAGCCAAGTCAAGGGGATAAAATATTTGGAAACCATATATCTGATAAGAGACTGATATCCTGCATATAAAAAGAAATCCTACAACTCAACAACAATAGTTCAAACAGCACAATTATAAAATGGGTAAAAGATATGAAAAGGCTTAAAAAACATGAAAAATGTTCATCTTCGCTAGCTATTAGGGAAACTCAAATCAAAAACACAATGAGATATCATCTCACGCCAATAAGAATGGCTGCCATCAAACAAACAGGAATCATTTGCTGAAGAGGATGTGGAGAAATGGGAATTCTTATTCTTTGCTTGTGCAAATGTACAGTGGTACAGCCACTGTGGATGACAGTTTGGTGGTTTCTCAGAAAAATGGATATTGAATTAAACTATGATAAAGCAATTCCACTTCTTGATATATACCCAGATTTGAAAACAGTAACATGAACAGACATTTGTACACCAATGTTCATAGCAGCATTGTTCACAGTTGCCAAGAGATGGAAACAATCCAAGTGTTATTCAACAGATGAGTGGATAAACAAAATGTGCTTTATACATGTGATGGAATACTATACAGCAGTAAGAAGCAACAAAGTCCTGAAACATATAGCAACATGGATGAATCTTGAATGAGTGAATCTTGCTGAGTGAAATGTCAGACACAAAAGCAGAGATATTGCATGCTTTCATGTCTATGACCTTTTTGAACAATGTAAAATCCATGTCTTATAAGATATATATTGTGATTCTTGTGATACAAAGAAGTTATTCAGGGGGAATAATAATCTAATAAGCTTGGCTTCTGGCACCCTCAGTCTCTGGCAGGGACAGTGTCTACTGAGAATTTAAAGGACCACACCTCTTTACACCAGTGGGGAGTGATGGGCTGACAGGCATCACCTGTTGTGCAGGATAGAAAAAGCAGATTCTAGAAGCCTCACAGGAAAATCTGTCAATCTTCTAGGCCTCACACTCAGGTAAACCTGATACTGCATACTGCCTTCTCCTGAGACCTGAGCCCATTCTGGTATGGGAAAATATGATTGGTGTAATCAAGGAAACCAGATGGCTAGACAATAGAAAACTACAAATCACACTAGGAAAAACAAAGATATGTCCCAGTCAAAGGAACAAGCTTACACTTCAATTGAGACAAAGGAATTGAAACAACTAAAGATCTTCAAACAAATATGCTAAATCAATTCAAAAATCAATTCAAAAAGTTGAGGGAAGATATGGCAAAAGAGATGAAGGATATAAAGGAAAAAATCACTGAACATAAGGAAGAACTCAAAAGATTGAAAAAGCAATTATCAGAACCTATATAAATGAAAGGCACAACACAAGAAATGAAGAACACAATGGAGACATATGACAGCAGATTTCAAGAGGCAGAAGAAAATATTCATGAACTGGAGAGCAGGACACCTGAAATCCTACACACAAAAGAACAGATAGGGATAAGAATGGAAAAATATAAGCAACATCCCAGGGAATTAAATGACAACATGTAGTGCATGAATGTATGTGTCATGGGTGTACCAGAAGGAGAAGAGAAGGGAAAAGGGGCAGAAGCAAAAATGGAGGAAATAATCACTAAAAATTTCCCATCTCTTATGAAAGACCTAAAGTTACAGATCCAAGAAGCACAGCATACCCCAAACAGAATAGGCCTGAATAGACCTATGCCAAGACACAATAATCAGATTATCAAATGTCAAAGATGAAGGGAGAATCCTGAAAACAGCAAGAGAAAAGCAATCCACCACATACAAGGAAAGCTCGATAAGATTATGTGTGGATTTCTCAGTAGAAATCATTGTGGCAAAAAGGCAGTGGTGTGATATATTTAAGATACCAAAAGAGAGAAACCACCAATCAAGAATTTTATATCCAGAAAAATTGTGCTTCAAATATGAGGGAGAGTTTAAAATATTCCCTGAAAAATAGACAGAGAGACTTTGTGAACAAGATAGCTGCTCTAAAGAAATAATTAAGGGAGTGCTACAGACAGATAGGAAAAGACAGGAGTGGAGGTTTGGAGCACAATTTTTGGTGATGGTAGCATAATCCTATAAGTACACTGAACAAACATGACTGTGAATATGGTTGAAAGAGGAGGATTAGGGGCATGTGGGACACCATAAGGAAAGAGGGAAGATAAACACTGGGACTGTATAATTTAATGAAACCTAGAGCAGTCAAGATTTGTGAAGAAATGGACAAATATTTTTTCATGAGGGAGAGTGAATATCAATCTTGCAAGGTGTAAAAATTTGGGTGGTCTTTGGGAAAAAAAACACAACCAATGCAAACTAGAGTCTATAGCTAACAGAAATGTATTATGCTTCCTTTAATGTAACAAAGACAATATATGAAAGATAAATGCTTTTAATAGGGGGATATAAGGGAGGGTTATGGGACTTTTGTCATTGGTGCTGTTTTCTGGCTTTTTTATTGTACTTTATTCTGATTTAATCTTGTGTTTTTTTTTTTACTTTTTAGCTGTCATTTTTTTCCTTTCTTTTTCTTTTTCTTTTTATTTCTACTTGTTTTGACTCCCTCTTTCTTTGTGGAAGAAATGGAAATGTCCTTATATAGAGAGTGGTGGTGGTGGTGAATGCATAACTACAAAATTATACAGGGAACCATTGTTTGTTTACTTAGCATGGTGCTTGAATAAAGCCATCTTAAAAATGGGTTGATGGGTGAAACTTGAAGACACTATGTTGAGTGAAATAAGTCAGACACAAAAGGTCAAATATTGTATGATCTCACTAATATGAACTAATTACAATAGTAAACTCAAATACATGAAATATAGGTTACCAAAGCATAGAGTTAGGCTAAAGAATGGGGTGAAGTTGCTTAATATGTGCAGAATAACTGAGAGTGCTGAATGGTGTGTGAATGTGGTGGAAAGGGGAAGTTTAGAGTCATGCATGTAATCATAAGGAAAGTTGGAGGTCAAAACATGGGAATATATAGCACAGTGAATCTTTGGTGGACAATGTCTGTGATTAACTGAACAAATATTAGAAATTTCTTTCATGAACTAGGACAAATATATGACATTATTAGTAGAAGCTAATTTTAGACGGATATATGAGGGAAAATGTACCTATTGCAAACTATGTACTACAGTTAGTAATATTTTAATATTCTTTCATCAACAGTAACAAATGTACTATACCAATACTACAAGTCAATAATGGAGGGGGGTTAGGAGTATGGAAGGATTTGAGTTTTCTTTTTTATTTTTATTTCATTTCTAGAGTAATGACAATATTCTAAAATTGAAAAAAAATAGTTGTGCTGCTGAATGCACAATTATATAATGTACTGTGGACAATTGATTGCACACTTTGGATGATTGTACGGTATGTGAATAATCTTAATAAAGTTGAATTAAAAATCACATGAAAAGATGCTCAACTTCATGAGCTATTATGGAAATGCAGATCAAAACCACGTGATATCATCTCACATCTTCTAGAATAGCCATTATATTAAAAGAAAAACAGAAAATTACAAGTGCTGGAGAGTATGTGGAAATTAGGTACACTTACTCGTTGGTTGGAATGTAGAGTGGTGCAGCCTTTCTGGAAGCCACTTTGGTGCTTCTTCAGGAATCTAAGTATAGAATTGCATATGATCTAGCAATCCCAACACTGGGTCTATACTTAGAAGGACTGAAAGCAGGGACATAAACAGATATTTGCACAATGAGTTTTATAATGACATTATTCATCATTGCCCATAGATGGAAACAGCCCAATGTCCATCAACGGAGGAGTGGATAAGAAATTGTAGTATATACATATGATGGATTATTATGCAATTGTAAGACTAGAATAAAGTCTTAACGCATACAACAACATGGATGAAACTTGAGGATATTATGTTGAGTGAAACTAGCCAGAAACAAGCAGACAAATACTCTATGGTCTCACTAATATTAACTCATTGTAATGAGGAAACTCTCAGAATTCAACTTGAGAACACATGTTATCATTACATGGAAAGAGGCTAGAGAATGGGCATTTGATGCTGAAGGAGTATAGAATGTTCAACAGGACTCATTGTAAAGATTCAAAAATGGATAGCACATTACTGTGTGTTGGCAGCAAAATATTGTATTTATAAACAACAAAGCTGAGTGTGATTATGGTTAAAAGTGAAATGCTAATGGCATGCATTACACCAGAAGGAAATATAGAGGATAAAAACTGGGAATGTATAACTTAGTGTAGCCTATACTGAACAGTGATGTTGATTAAGTGTACCAATATAAGCAAGTTTTTACATGAGAGAGAACAAATGAATGTCACCATTATAAGTTGTTAAATATGAGATGGTAAATGGAAAGAATACAATTAATGCAGACTAGGGTATATAATTAACAGTAACATTGTAGTATTCTTTCATTAACTGTAACAAAGATAATGTAAGAAAGCTAAATATAGATAAGTGAGGTATATAAAGGAGGGCTAGGGTATTCTTGTTTTTTCCCTTTATTTCTTTTTTTCTGTTCTTTCCTTGTGGAAGAAATGGAAATATTCTCAAATAGATTGTGTTGGTGGATGTATAATTATGTGGTTATACTGGGAGCTGCTGATTTTCACCTAGGATGCATTGCATGGTGTGTGAATAAAACTGTTTTCAAAATAAATAGAAAGATACAAGTGCTGGAGAAGATGTGGATAGAGAGATATACCTATTCTCTGTTGTTGGGGAGTAGAATTGTGCAACCCCTCTGGAGAGTGGTGTGGTGGTCCCACAGGAAGGTAGGTATGGGGTTGCTATATGCTCATGCAACTCAATAGTTTTGTATTTGCTTGGAAGAACTGAAAATAGGGACACAAATAGACATTTATATGTACTGATTATGGAAACATTAGTCATGATTTGCAATGGATGGAGGTGGACTAAGTGTACATTGGCTGATGAAGGGATGGGCAAAATATGGTGTATACATACAGCAGAATATTGAGTGGCTGCAGGAATGAAGTCATGAGGCATGCCACTAAGTGAATAAACCTTGAGGAGATTGTGTTGAGTGAAATAAGCCAGAATCAAAAGACAAATCTTGCATGGTCTCACTAATATAAAGTAACTATTATGAGCAAATTCTCAGAATTGAATTTTAGATCATAGGTTATCAGGGGAGAGAAAGTTGGCAGAGATTAGACAATCAATGATTTAGGACAACAGGATATTCAAAAAAGCTCATTGTAAAGGTTCCTAGATTGTAAGTTCTTGTAGCAGTCACATCTAATCCTGAGTTTTAACTGTTATTTCTAAATTTAGAGATGCTGTTCTCTGTGTAAAACCTTGAAGTTCCTTATATCTTTGAGTATCTGTATGACACCTGAGACTCAGGGCTAGAATTCTGCAGCTGTTAAAGTCAGCATTACTTCATACAGCAACTGTTAAAGACGATGAAAAAAGAGATCAGGCTTCATTTAGAAGTATGAATTAAATGGACCTTGTGAGGAGTAAGGTAAATCAGAATACAGGGTAAAAGATTATATTGTTTATAATTTAAAGCCACAACTTTTGTGTGAGACCAAAGGAAGAAATATTTATTTTGTCCAAAATTTAAATTTTCTGTAGCACACTATCTAATTTAACATGTCTGGTTAGTTTGCTTAAACATCACAATTACATGGAACTGGGAATAGGGAAGGAGATATTGTTATTCTGTACAGGTTAATGTTATATCCTGATACATTCCACTCTATTTTTGGAAGAAAATAGCAAAGTATTTGCAAAGTCCTTTTGAGGGACCAAAGAAAAATATGGAACTATTAAACTTCCAAAACTGGTGAATTCCTGATATTCTCTCAAGCATTTGGGTCTCCAAATTTAATAAGCCAAGCCCTCTATCTAGAGGCTTGCCCATATGAAAGTTATTTCTGCAATGGCAAAGTTCAGCCTACTTATAAGTATGCCTAAGTGATACTTCCAGAGATCCTCTTTTGTTGCTCAGATGTGGCTACTCTCTCTAAATCAATTCTGCAAATAAATTCACTCCTGGCCACCTATGTGGGACATGACTCCCAGCCATGTGTCTCCCTGGCAACATGGGACATGATTGCCAGTGATGAGTCTGGTCCTACCATCATGGGATTGAGAGTTCCTTCTTGACCAAAAAGGGGAAATAAATGAAACAAAATAACATTTCAGTGGCTAAGAGATTTCAGATAGAGTTGAGAATTCATTCTGGAGTTTACTCTTAAGCAAGATTCAGCCACATACTACAAATTCAAACTGCCACAGTATGCCAAGCCCCAACCAGCAGTATTCCTGAAAATCCCAAAGAATACCTTGGGCCCTATCTAAGACCCTATAAATGTTTTTCTTAGAAAGTTAATTTTCTCAGAATCTTAAGGCCACCAGATTTTTCCTATGCCAGATTAACTCTGAAACACAAGGGTACAAGCCTCTCCAAGAATATCAACCAGTTTCATTCCCCTATCCCATAAGGTCAATACCCCTTTCCAGTCAAAGAATTTAAAATGGCAATTTCCCAGATGTCCCAAAAATTGGGAGAATGATTAAATTAGAGGATGGAGTTGTAACTGAGAAAAGAGGATTTAATAAGATTGTGAGTACTGTCTCATTGACTAGATATTTCGTTTTGGCTTTTGATGTATTTCTGTGAACAGAAAGAAATGCCTAAAATTGTTGTACTGTAATCCAGTGTCTTTGTCATTGATAATGACTGACTAACTGTATAGCTTTTTTGTGTGTGACCGTGTGATTGTAAAGACCTTGTGACAGACACTCCCTTATCCAGTGTATGGGTAAATGACTAATTAATTAAAGACAAAAATATTATAATGGGGGGATAAGGGGTTTGGGAAATTTGGGAGTTCTTTTTATACTTAGTTCTTTCTTTTTTTCAGTAATGAAAATGTTCTAAAATTGATTGTGGTGATAATTGCATAATTATATGATGATACTGTGAGCCATTGATTGTTTACTTTAGATGGATTATATGTATGTGAAATTGCATTAAAAAGAATTCTTCCTATGTTTTCTTCTTATAATTTTATAGTTTTGACTCTTACATTTAGGAATTTGATCTATTTAGAGTTAATTTTTATAGATGATCTGAGACAGAGATTCAATTTCATTCTTTGAAATGGATATGAATATTCACATAGGGAGACATTGGAAGGAACATAGGGGGTCACAGGGCCCAAACAATTCTGCAACCCTGAAGGGCATTCTCCATTAGATTTCAAGTTCTGTAAATCATCAATTAGATGATGTTTTGTCCTTTGGGCCTGATGAAGTGACAGCCCCATCCCTTCCAGGTCCTTGGTGCAATGGCCATGCTCTCCTTGGACACTGGGGTGAAGGTTCCATCCTCATCAAGGCATAGACTCTGTAATCCTCCAGGCATCTGCAAAAACTGAGGCACTATTCCTGAAAACAATCTGTGGAAACCCCCCCCTTTCCAAGCACCGGGGCAGATGCAAACTGTCCAAACACATGGCAGAGGCATTCTCTTGGCCTAGTAAAATGTCTTTCATTCATAACTTACCTTCCATGGTTCTGCTTTTGAAGTGATTTTCCCTTCAATCAGCTCTTTTTCTGTTAATTTTAGTCCAAGCTTTTAATGGAGATCTTGAAAAATTATTGTCAGGTTTGCATGTAGTACACAGCGGTTCAAACCATCAGACAGTAGAACGTTCCACAGATACTTCCTAGACAACTGCACCTCCAATACTGACTTGCACTGAAATGGTTGACTGGGTGCATGTTCAGTTAAACTCCCATATGTAGCACTGTTTTCTGAGGACTCACTTTGCAGAACCTCAGAATTTTCCAAACCATCAATTTCTGATTTCTTTGTGCCCAGGATTTCAGTTCTCAGCTTATTCCTTTCATTTCACATTTGACTATAAACTGCGAGGAGAAACCAAGCTGAACTTTCCACACTTAGCTTGGAAATCTCAGCAAAATATCCAAACTTGCTGCCCTCAAATTACACCTTCCATCCAATATCAGATCTCAATTTCATCAATTTCTCTGCCACTTTAAATCAAAGACCACCTTTCTTTCAGTTTCCAAAAACACAGTCATTATTTCCATCCAAGTACTTAACAGAAGTACCTTTAGCACCCATATTTCTATGAAGATTCTCTTTAAAGCCATCTGGATCTTTTCTATTAAGCACCTCACAACTCTACCAACCTCTACCTATTACCTAATTCCAAACCCATTTCCACATTTTTGGTATTTGCAATAGCAACACCCAATTCCCCTGGTACCAAACCAGGCTGTTCAACAAAATAAAATGAAATGGGTAACTTAAACAATGGGAATTTGTTAGCTTACAGTTTTGAGGCAGTTAATATGTCCAAATCAAGGCACCATCAAGGTTATGCTTTCTTCCTGAAGACCAGCTGCTGGGTATCCTGGGCTCCTCTGCCACATGGCAAGACACATTGCAGCATCTGCCACTGTCTCCCTTCTCTTCCAGGTTTCATTGATTTCAGTTTCTTGATTCCATATCTTTATCTCTGTATTCATTCTGTTTGAAAGGATTCCAGCAATAGGATTGAACCCACCCTGGATGATGTGGGTCACAGCTTAACTGAAGAAGCCTCATCAAAATATCCCACTTGGAATGGATCTAGACCCATAAGAACGGATTAAATTTAGGAACATGTTTTTCTGGGATACATACAGATTCAAACTGCCACACTCTGTAATGCAATTTAAATGCAATATTCATTTTCATTCCCCCTGGGAAATTATGTGCACTATTAGGCAGCTGCTGTTTTCCAGATTTTAAGTCTATGATATTTTGTCCAAATTGAAATGAAGTGCTACACTCTCACTATCTGTTTGCTGGTCATTTGGTTCTGAAGATATTTAAAAGGCCAAATACATATCTGGTTACCAAAGTCATTTTCCCCTAAAGGTTTGAAAAGAAAGCTCTATACACAACATAATAAATGAATAAATAAATAAATAAATAAGCAAAGGATAAATAGAGCTAGTGAGTGTCTGTATGTGTAGCTGGCAGTGGGTGTGATGGTAGGATGTATTCAGGAAGTCATGCTAAATTTCTCATCCAGTGGCTTTCTTTTCTAAAATAATAAATCTTTTGTTATGGATTTCCTATTTCTAATTGATAATAATTTTTAAAAATCTTTTGGTGGGATCATTTTCCTATTTAAATTTCTTGGCACCATTCTTGACAGGGAAAGGATCCTTGATATAAACATAAACACCTATGACAAAACAATAGATGTTAATTAACAACTTAAATGGTCTCAAATGGACATTGGTTTCAGAAAAGCAATTGTCCATGAACAGTGTAGTTCCAAAAAAAGCTCTCTGCCATTCTTCACAGTGAAGGATAAATAATTACCCCTGATTGAAATTGAGTACATATATGTGTGTGAGTGTTGAGTATGAAAGCAGATTATATAAAATTCTTAAAAATAGAATTATAATGATATTGGCTCCATGGAAAAATTAATCTATAATAGACAATATGAATGTCAAAAAGAGAGGTAAAAATCAGATGTGAACTAAAGCCTTTCCTGGAGTTCAAGGAAAAATTATTTTGTTTCATCTTTGCCACTTGTTCACTAATCTTATTGCTGCTATTTCAGTATTCCATATAGTGGATATAATTTGTTCTTACCCACATTACATCCCTACTACTCTTACTAACAGCAGGATAATGTTTCCATGGACATTCATCATTCCCTCTAATATAGAGAGTTAAGTGCTTATTCTGTTTCAACATAATGTAGGAGAGTTACTTAGCCTCTTCATGGATAAATTTCCTCCCCTCTAAAATAGAAATAATAATAGTTCTCTGCCATCCAGAAGGTGGTTGTAGGGGTTAAGTTAGTTAATGCATGTAAAGCAATTTAACAGTGCTTAACACATGGTTAGTGCCACATAGTTTTAGCTACTATTTCTGTCACTTTTTGTTCCTTCTTTAATTGTACTGATTTCAACTTGGTGGGGAATGAATTATGTCCCCTGCAAAAGGAAAGTTCACATCCCAACCTCTCATCCTATGGGTATGGACAAATCATAGAGAGGATCTCCTGAAGATGTTACTTCAGTTGAGGTGTGGATTAACTTAATCATGTTGGGCTTTAATTCAGACCGCTGGATTCCTATATAAGGAAAGAAAATTCATTCACGGCAAAAGAGAAGCCAAGGCCAGAAGCTGAAAGTCAACATGACCCAAAAGAGGCAGTAGAAGATGCTGCTATGTGCATTGCCATGTTACAGAAAAGCCAACAAACCTCAAAGGTTTCCAGCCAGGAGATACTGACCTCAGGAGGAAGTAAGCCTTCTAGCCTCTGAAATTATGAGCCAATATATTCATGTTGTTAAGCCAAGCCATTATATGGTGCTTGTTTTATCAGATGGAAAATAAAATGCATCTCTAAATCCAGACCAAGCCAATATACATGTTTCATTACACTGGCAAAATGATTGAAATAAGGATGAGCACATGATCTAAGTTAATTTAATCAAATCCATTTCTGTGTGTCTATCTTAATTATAGGAAAGCAAAAGTTATTTTCCAATAGGTTAATTGAGCAAGTGAAAGATAAGGTAATGATGTTGGGAGCCATGTTGCCATTTTGAGGAGAGAATCAGTCTCAGAATTAAGCTAGTACAGAGAATAGGAAAGCCAAGATATATGGAAATTAATCAAGATGTTTGAGAACTGTATCTAGCTTTTCCTTGAACTTATAATCTACAGTCAGATATATCACCTAGATTAGAAGTTCAGATTACTATGGATGCTCCCTTCTTCACTTCTGGATTTTAACCATGACAGAGCAGCAAAATATCAAATGCCCACCTGCAAAATCTATAGAGGCATATGATAGGGGCCAAAAAGTTAAGTATATGCATACTACTTATTACCTTTTCAAGAAGTCAATTGGCCCATATGTGAATATGAACTAATTTTGGGTATGATTAAGAAGTGAATAATGTGTATTTTAAACTTAATGTATATGTCCATATTTCCTTTTAGCATGTTATTGAAAAAATACCCTAGAGGAATCACTCCTGAGAAGGAAATTAGACTAAGTTAGATGGATTTGACTAACTGGACTGATCTACAGGAAATGAAGGATACTCTTGAGGCAAAGTGTGCAACTACCTCAGATATTAGTTTACATATTTTTTGGCCCTAAGTGATTCTCCAGATCTGTAAGCTAAGGAAGTGACCCAAAATAGAAAAAGATTATCATGGAAGGTATTGGAACAGTACATTTTAACCCTAACACTATATTGGCGTCATCTGTGGTGCTTTAAAAATACAGATTCCTGAACCCACTCCCAGAATTTCAGTATTCCTTGTGTTGGATCCAAGCAACTCCCTTTTAATATTTTTTACAAGAAATTCCACTGTTGACTCACTGAAGATAAATGATAGAAAGGGGAGTGGAGGGAGTTCTAAGAAACTATTGTTTTAGGAATAAAAGAGAAAAATGGGACTGCAATGATTTATTCTCTACACTCTTTCCACTTTTCATTCAGTACACTTATGCTGTTCTTATCTACTTGATAACTAGGCAAGCCTTATACAGAATTATATGAAAGTGTAACTGATCGAAAATGAAATAAAATTCCTCTCAGGTTATTTGTGTGCTGACAGAGAATATATCATGAATTCAGACTTTTAATACATTGGGAAAATTTAATGTTTAAGAAGATGGGTCTTTTCTGGGCCCTTCAAAATTGTGATGGACTTCTGGGAAAATGGTGAAATGGATGAGGTGGAGCAAACTTCTCCTTCATGAAAGAAACAATAGAAGGGCCAGAGGACACCCAGGACAATGGTTTCAATGTGTGAGTGGCCACAGAGGGACTTCTACAATACATGGTGGGGACTAGGATGAAAAAGTGGAGAAACTGTGTCTCAAAAGACAGGATGAATTTATTCAGCTGGGACTACCACCAGGGACTGGCAGCAGTGTGATAGGCTACTGAGCAGGGAAGTTCTCCACTTCTGTGCATCCATTTCAGCAATTAGCTGGGGATATAATCCTCCACAGCCACAAGGTCAGGAGCTCCCTTTAGGGAACTTTGGAGGCAGTGAATCAGTGTTAACTGCATTTTCTCTCCCTCCACAGAAGTCTGTGGTGTGTATGGTTGAGAGGCAGGGATAGGTTGACAGTGCCACATGGAAGCACCTGTAGACCCTTCCACACCCCAGAGGCTTGCAAGCACATAACAGGCAGGGAATGGGATATGTTTGAGCTGGAGGGTGAGACATGCATCCCCACAGCCTGAGAATGATCCACACAGAGGCCCAGGAATCACCAGACCCATGGTTCCCTTGAGCAGACTCCCTGCCAAACTGCACATGGTACACACCATAACCACAGGACTAGCAGTACACAGTACAAACAGAGAACTGTTGTACTGTTTGGATTCCCACCAGGTTCAGACCCAGCCCAGTGCAAAGGTGAAGTTAGGGGAAAGCTGGCTTGAGGGTAGGACATGGTTCAAGGGTGCTGTCTGCTGGGAAGACAGGGAAAGTACACTCCAGCAAGCTATGGCTCTGCCAAAAATATATATAAATGTTCAAATAAACATGCATTTCCCAAAATAACCCTAAGAAGATAAGCAAGAGTTCTGAAGCCAGCAGAAAATCATAAAGCATATGAAGAGACAAGAAGACATGGACAAGCCAAAAGACCAAATTAAAAAGCCAGTGGATACACAGAACTTGGAGCAATTATTCAAAGATGTAAACAAAAATCTCTAAAACAATGTCAATGTGTTGGCTGAAGACATAAAGGATATCAAGAAGATTCTAGAAGAGCATAAAGAAGAATTTGAGTTAATAAAAATAGCATAACATATGGAAATGAAACATAATGTTGACAAACTAAAAATATACTAAAGACACACAACAGCACACTTGAAGAGGTAGAAGAAAGAATAAGTGAACTAGAGGACAGGAAAATTGAATGCAAATGCACAAAAGAACAAATGGTGAAAAAATTAAAAATTTGAAACAGATCTCAGGGAAATGTTGGATGAAATGAAGCATGCAGATATAAAAATAATTGGTGTCCCAGGAGAAAAGTAGAGAAAAGGGCTAGGAAAAGTATTTGAAGACATATTAGGGGGAAAACTCCCAATCCTTCTAAATGACATAAATAAGCAAATCAAAGATGCCCAATGAACTCCAATAAGAATAAATCCAAATAAACCCACTGCAAAATATATACTAGTCAGATTGTCAAAGGCTGAAGAGGAGAGATTCCTGAGAGCAGCAAGAGAGAAGCAATTCAACACATACAAGGGAAACCACATAAGAATAAGTACTAACTACAGAGTGAGCACCATGGAGTTGAGAAGGCAGTGGTTTGACATATTTAAAATTCTGTAAGAGAAAAATTGCCAGCCAAAAATTCTTTGTCTAGCAAATATAACCTTCCAATTTGAGGGAGTGTTTAAAATTTTCACCAACAAATGCTGAGAGAATTTATTAACAAGAGACCTGCCCAGAAAGAAATATTAAAGGGAGTTCTTCCAGCTGAGAAGAAAAGAAAGAAGAGAGAGGTCTAGAGAAGGGCAAGGAACTGAAGATTATTATAAGGGTAACTTGAAAGAAAAAAAGGAGAGAAGAGGAAAATTAGATTTGATTAAATAAAGGATAAGATGGTTGGTTCAAGAACTGCCTTCACATTAATAACATTGAATGTGAATGGAATAAACTCCCCAGTTAAAAGACACAGATTGATAGTGTGGACTAAATTATGATCCATAGATATACTGTTTAAAAGACACTCATCTTATACCATGAACAACTGACTGTACACTGTGGATAATTGTGCGGTATGTGAATATACCTCTGTTAAACTGTAGTAAAAATATAAATAGGGGCTAAAGTGCTGGAGAAAATATGGAGAGAGGGGTGTACATAGTTGCTGTTGATGAGGAAGCAAAATGATGGAGCATTTCTGGAGGTCAGTGCAGTGGTTCCAAAAGAATCTAAGTATGTGGGGAGCATAAGGTCATGAAACCTCATTATGGGATATGTACTTAGAAGAATCAAGAGCAGAAACATGAATGGACATTTGCATGCTGGTGTTTATGGAGGAAGAATTCATGATTTGCAATGGGTGGAGGTGGCCTAAGGGTACATAAACTGAGGAACAGAATGGTGAATGGTGTTGTATGCATACAATGGAATATTGAGCAACTATGAGAAGGAGTGAAGCTGTGAGACACTCAACGAGGTGAATGGATCCTGTAGACAGCATTTTGAGTGAAGTACACCAGAAACAAAGGCAAACACTCTAATGCCTCACCAATATGGACTAACTACAATGTGTAAACTCAGAATTGAATCTTAGAGCACAGCCTAACAGGGAAATGATTATTGTAATGGCCCCTAGATTGTAAGCTCTTACAGAAATCAAATCTATTCCTGAATTATAATGGCTATCTCCCAACTCTGAGATGCTGATCCCTTTGTGCATAATCAGATTGGTCTCTGGTACATTGGCTATCTGTGTGACCCCTGAAACTCAGAGCTAGAGCTCAGCAGATATGAATGTCACCATTAATGCATACAGCAACTATCAAAAAAATACCCAGTCTTCAATTAGAGATATGAATAAAGCAGACCTGGTAAATTCGAGGGAAAATCAGGCCAAAGGGTAAAGGTTGAAGCTGACCATGTGTTAAAACTTCAATCTCCATGTGAGACCCAGGGAAGAGATGTTTATTTGGTGCAGGATCTATATTTTCTAAACAATATAACTTCTTTGGTTTGTTCAAACACCACAATTACATGGAACTTTGAATAGAAAGTGAGATATGGTAGGTTTGTATAGGTTAGAATGAAATAGCAACACATATCAAAGTAATTTGGGCAGAGAATACAAATATATATGTAGGGTCCCCATGTGGAGCTGGGGGAAAATGCAGAAGTGTTGGAGTTCATCACCTGGATTGATGCTGATATTCTCACAAACATTGAGGATTGACGGCTTAGTATGCTGAATCCTCTATCTTGGGGCCTGCCCTTATGAAGCTTGTTGCTGCAAATGAAAGGCTAAACCTTCTTATAATTGTGCCTAATAATATCCCTGAGTGCCTCTTTGCTGCTCAGATGTGGCCCTTTCTCTCTAGCTAAGCCACTTTGGCAGAGGAACTCGCTGCCTTCCCCTCTATGTGGGACCTGACTCCCAGGGTTGAAAATATCCCTGGAAATTCAGGATGGGATTCCTGGGGATGAGTCTGAACCTGGCATCATGGGAATGAGAACAGCTTCTTGACCAAAAGGGGGATGTGAGATGAAATGAAGTGAACATTCAGTGGCTGAGAGATTTCAAATGGGGTTGAGAGGTCACTCTGGTGGACATTCTTATGCACTATATAGATAACCTTCTTTAGGTTTTAATGTATTGCAATAGCTAGAAATAAATACCTGAAACAATCAAACTGCAACCCAGTAGCCTTGACTCTTGAAGATAAGTGTATAACAGTGTAGCTTACAAGGGGTGACAGTGTGATTGTGAAAACTTTGTGGATCACACTCCCTTTATCCAGTATATGGATGGATGAGTAGAAAAATGGTGACAAAAAGTAAATGAAAAATGGGGTGGGATAAGGGGGTGATTTGGGTGCTCTTTTTTACTTTTATTTTTAATTCTTATTCTGATTCTTTCTGGTGTAAGGAAAATGTTCAAAAATAGATTGGGATGATGAATGAACAACTATATGATGGTACTGTGAACAGCTGATTGTATACCATGGATGATTTCATGGTATGTGAATATATCTCAAAAAAAACTGTATTTAATTAAAAAGAAAAAGATACTTATCTTGGACAAGGAGAGAAAAAGGGATTGAAAATGAAAGGCTGGACAAAAATTTCCATGCAAGCTGTAGCCAAAAGACTGTGGGGTAGCAATATTAATATCAGACAAATAGACTTTAAATGCACTAATGTCATAAGAGATAAAGAAATACACTATATATTAATAAAGGGAACAATCACAAAGAAGAAATAACAACCATGAATATTTGTGCATACAATCAATGTGCTCCAAAAACAGAAAAATATTGGCAAAACTGAAGGGAGCAATAGATGTTTCTACAATAATAGTGGGAGACTTCAATACATCAGTGACTCCTATAGTCAGAACAACAAGATAGAGGACTGATAAGGAAATTGAGAACCTAAACAATGTGATAAATGAATTAGATTTAGCAGACATATGTAGAACATTATATCCTAAATTACCAGGGTATGCATTCTTCTCTAGTCCTCATGGAACATTTTCCAGTATAGACCATATGCTGGAGCACAAAACATGCCTCAGTAAATTTAAAAAAGATTGAAATCATTGAAAGCACATTCTCTGACCATAATGTAATACAGCTAGAAATCAATAACCACTGAAACACCAGAAAACTTGCAAATATCTGAAGGTTAGACAACACACTCTTTAACAATCAGTGGGTCAAATAAGAAATTGCAGGAGAAATCAGCAAATATCTAGAGATGAATGAAAATGAGAACACAACATATCAATACCTATGGGATGCCCTGAAGGTGGTGCTGATGTGGAAATTGATAGCTCTAAGTGCATGCATTAAAAAGGGAGAAAGAGCTAAAATCAAAGACCAAACTGACAACTGAAGAAGCTAGAGAATGATCAGCAAACTACCCTAAAAGAAAGAAAAAAAGAAATAACGAAGTATAAATCAGAAATAAATGGTACAGAGAAAAAATTACAGAGAAAAAATAAACCAAAAATTGGTTCTTTGAGATACAGAAGATTGACAAACTGTTAGCTAGGCTGACAGAGACAAAGAGAAAACCCAAATAAACAAAATCAGAAATGAGACAGGGGCATTAATGTGGGTTCCAAAGAAATTTTAAAAATTTTAGGAGATACTCGGAACAACTTTACACCAACAAACAAGACAATTGAGAGGAAATAGATAATTTCCTGGAACCATATTAACAGCCTAGACTGACATGATAAGAAATAGAAGACCTCAACAAAAAAATAAAAAGTACAGAGATCCAATCAGTCATTAAAATATTCCTACAAATAAAAGCCCAGGGCCAGTTTGACTCACAGGGGAATTTTACCAAACATTCCAAAAAGAACTGACACCAATCTTACTTTAATTCTTTCAAAAATTTGAAGAAAATTGAATACTACTTAACTCATTTTATGAAGTTAATATCACTCTAATACTGTAACCAGGTAAGGAGGCTACAGGAAAGGAAAACTACAGGCCAATCTTCTTCATGAACATAGGTGCAAAAATTCTCAACAAACACTTGTAAATCAAATGCAAAGTCACATTAAAGGAATCATACACCACAACCAAGTGGTGTTCACTCCAGGCATGCAAGGGTGGTTCACCATAAGAAAATCAATCAATGTAGTACAACACATTAAGAAATCAAGAGGAAAACATCAAATGATCATCTCAGTAGATGCAGAAAAAAACATTCAAAAAAATTCAGCATCATTTTTTAATAAAATCATTTCAAAAGGTAGCAATTAAAGGAAATTTCCTCAACATGATAAACAGCATGTATGAAAAATACACATCCAGTGTAGTATTCAACAGTGAAAGACTGAAAGCCTTCCCCTATAAGACCTGGAATGACACAAGCTAGCCACTCTCACACTATTATTGAGCATTGTACTAGAAGTTCTAGTCATAGCAATCCAGCAAGACAAAGAAATAAAAGGCATCCAAATTGGAAAGGAAGAAGTAAAACTGTCATTATTTGCAGATGATATGATTGTATATTTGGAAAATCCTGAGAAATTGATGGCAAAGATACTTGAGCCACTAAATAAATTCAGCAAAGTTTTGGGATACAAGATTAGTGTGCAAAAGTCATCAATGTTCCTATACAATAGAAATGACCTAACTGAAGAGACACTCAAGAAAACAATTCTATTCACAATACCAACTAAAAATTCATGTACCTAGGAAAAAACTTATTTATGTAAAAGAACTCTACACAAAAAAAAAAAAATTACAAAACTTTACAAATAGAAATGAAAAAGGTACTAAATAGGTGGAAAGATATTCTGTGTTCATATACAGGAAGGCTAAACATCGTTAAGATGACAACCCTACCCAAACTGATCTACAGATCCAACACAATTCAAAGGAAAATTCCAACAACCTATTTGCAGACTTGGAGAAACTACTTAACAAATTTATTTGGAAAGGAAGGGGGCCTTAAGTTGCCAAAAACATTTTAAAAAAGAACAAAGTGGGAGGACTTACACTTCCCAACATAAAAACCTACTATAAAGCTATAGTCAAAACAACATGCTACTGGCACAGTGATAGACATATTGATCAAATTGAGAGTTCAAAAATAAATCCCTAGATCTATGATCAACAGATTTCTCATAAAGCCCCCAAATCCACTGTACTGAGAAAGAACATTCTCTGGAACATATGTACTGGGAGAACTGGATATCCATATCAAAAGAATGAAAGAGGACTTCTACCTCACACCCTATACAAAAATTAACTCAAAATGGATCAAAGACCTCAACATAAGAGACAGTACCATAAAACTCCTAGGAGGTAATGTGGGAAACATATTCAGGACCTAGTATTAAGAGGTAGACTATTAGACTTTATGCCCAAAGCACAAGCAATGAAAGAGAAAAAAAATATGGAAACTTTTCAAAATGAAAAGCTTCTATATCTCAGAGGACTGTCAAAAGATGAATAGGCACTCCCCCCTATGTGGGACCTGTCTCCCAGGGGTGTAAATCTCCCTGGCAATGCAGAATATGACTCCCAGGGATGAATTGGGACCTGGCATCATGGGATTGAGAATATCTTCTTGACCAAAAGGGGGATGGAAAATGAGATGAAATACTTTCAGTGGCAGAGAGATTTCAAGTGGAGATGAGAGGTCACTCTGGTGGACATTCTTATGCACTATATAGATAACACGTCTTAGGTTTTAATGTATTGGAATAGACAGAAGTAAATACCTGAAACTACCAAACTCCAACCGAGTAGGCTGGACTCCTGAAGACAATTGTATAATCATGTAGATTATAAGGGATGACAGTGTGATTGTGAAGGCCTTGTGGATCACACTCCCTTTGTCTAGTGTGTGGATGGATGGGTAGAAAAGTGGGGACAAAGACTAAATGACAAATAGGATGGGATGGGGGGATGGTTTAGGTATTCTTTTTTACTTTTATTTTTTATTCTTATTCTGATTCTTTCTGATGTAAGGAAGATGTTCAGAAATAGATTGTGGTGATGAATGCATAACTATATGATCATACTGTGAACAGTTGATTGTATACCATGGATGACTGTATGGTATGTGAATATATTTCAATAAAAATGAATTTTAAAAAAAGATGAATAGGCAGCAAACTCAATGAATAAAATATTTGGAAACCATATATCTGATAAGAGACTGATACCCAGCATATACAAAGAAACCCTACAACTCAATGACAATAGAACAAATTATAAAATGATTAAAATATATGAAAAGATATTTTTCCAAAGAGGGAATACAAATGGTTAAAAAACATGAAAATATGTGCATCTTCACTGGCTATTAGGGGAATGCAAATCAAAACCACAATAAGATATTCTCTCACACCAATAAGAATGGCTGCCATTAAACAAACAGGAAACTACAGAGCCTGGAGAGGATGTGGAGAAATTGGAACTCATTCATTGCTGGTGGGAATGTTTAATGGTACAACCAAAGTGGAAGATAGTTTGTCAGTTCCTCAGTAAACTAGATATAAATTACTCTATGATCCAGCAATTTCACTTCTTGGTATATACCCAGAAGTTCTGAAAGCAGTGACATGAAGAGATATTTGCACACCAGTGTTCATAGCAGCATTGTTCACAGTTGCCAGGAGGTAGAAACAACCAAAGTGTCATTCAACACATGAGTGGATAAACAAAATGGGTCTATAGTTATGATGGAATACTTTGCAGCAGTAAGAAGGAACAAGGTCCTGAAACATATGACAACATGGATAAACCCTGAAGACATAATGCATAGTGGATAAGACAGAAAGAAAAGGGGAGATATTGTGTGGCATCACTAATATTAACTCCTTGAACAATGCAAAATCAGTGCCTTATAATGTAAAATATAGGGGAACTAGAGATATTCAGAAGCTAGTGAAGGGGGAATGATTACATAATCAGTACATATATGTCAATGAGGGCTAACTTCAAGGTATGAGAATGGATATAATTGATGATAGTTCATTAATGAAATTAAGTATCAGTGCTGCATTGTAGGTGAACATGATTGAAAGGGTTTGTTTAAAGGTATGTATCCCACAATTGCTTTCATGATCTACTTCTAAGGTATGACATTGGTACCAAGATTTAACAACAGAATGCTAGATGGTAAAAACTACTTATTGCATATTATAGACTATATTTAATAGGAATAATTACCAGGACCACACTAATACTAGGGATTAATAACTAGGGGCTAAGTGCTTTGGGATGTTTTGTGTTATGATAATTTTGAAAATTTGAGAGTGATGATGATTGTACAACTAAGTGAATATAGTGTGAGACATTGTTTATCTTGGACAGAATACAAGTTATGCAAAATTAGGAACCCCATACTTAATAAGTCAAGCCCATGATCTTGAAGCTTGCTCTAGTGAAAATTTTAGCTGTAAAGGGGTGGCTAAGCATATCTATAACTATGCCTGGGAGTCACCCCCAGAGATCAACTTTTGTTGCTCAGGTGTGGCCATTCTCTCTCTAAGACCAACTCTGCAAATAAATTAATTACCCAGCCCCTACTATATAGAACATGACTCCCAGAGGAGTGAATCTTCCAGGCCAGAGGAGCATGACACCCAGCAGTGAGCCTGGCCCAGGGATTGAGGGATATAGAATGACTTTTTGACCAAAATGGAGAAAAGAATGGTAACAAAATAAGATGTCAGTGGCTAAGAGATTTCAAATGGAGTTGAGAGGCTATCCTGGATGTTACTCTTATGCAAGCTCCAGCTAGATATTCCAAATGCCCACAGTATGCCAAGCCTTATCAACAGTAGTCCCCAAAATACTAAAGAATACCTAGGTCCCTATCTGAGACTCCATAAAACTTTCACTCACTAAGTTTACTTTTCAGAATCTTAAATTCCCAAGGGTGTTCCTATGACAGATAAGTCCCAACACCCAGAGGCAAAAGCCTCTCCAAGGAAATCAACCAGTTGCATCTCTCTTCCCCATAATGTTGATGCCCCTTTTCAATATGAACAAGTTAGGTTGGTCACTGCCCAGATATCGCTGAAGATTGAGACAGTGATCAAACTAGAGAGAAGGGTTTTAAGATAGGATTTAACAAAGGATTATGGATACTGAAACTTTATATATATATATATATATATATATATATTTTACTTTCTAGTATACTAAAATAATTAGAAGAAAATAAGCAACTTGGTGGAAATGTAATATATAACATGTTTCAAAATTTGCTCTTAACTACTTGTTAATTTATACTTTGAAAATTATCACATTTGTGATGCATGTTATATTTCACAATAAGGAAATAACTGAAATTGTGGAACTCCAGCCCATATTCTTTGAAATTTGCCTTAACTACTTGTTAAATCATACTTTGAAGGTTATTACTTTTCTGTACCTATGTTAAACTT